>NW_007248765.1:148441-177541 GCF_000164805.1 Carlito syrichta
AAAGAAGAAAACAAACAACCCCATTATAAAATGGGCAAAAGATATGAACAGACACTTCACAAAAGAAGACATTCGAGCAGCCAACAAACACATGAAGAAATGCTCAACCTCACTAATCATCAGGGAGATGCAAATCAAAACCACACTGAGATACCACCTAACTCTATTCAGAATGGCAATTATCAAGAACTCAAAAAATAACAGCTGCTGGAGAGGGTGTGGTGAAAAGGGAACACTTCTACACTGTTCGTGGGAGTGTAAACTAGTGCAACCTCTGTGGAAAGCAGTGTGGCGATTCCTAAAAGCTCTAAAAATTGACCTTCCATATGACCCTGCAATCCCCCTACTGGGAATATACCCTGAAGAACACAAATCAGTCTATAAAAAAGATACCTGCACACGTATGTTTATCGCAGCATTGTTCACAATAGCAAGAACCTGGAAACAACCATGCCACCCATCAAAAGAGGACTGAATTAAAAAAATGTGGTACATATACACGATGGAATACTACACAGCCATAAAAAAGAACAAAATCATGAATTTCGCTGCAACCTGGATGGAACTAGAGTCTATAATACTGAGTGACCTCTCACAAAAACAAAAATCCGAATATCACATGTTCTCACTCATATAATGGACCTTGAACATCCAATGCAATACTATGAGAAAATGACTGATGGTACTGGGAAACTATGGGGGGGGAGGGGGATGGGATTAACAGTAGCAAATATCTGTCGGGGGATGGGAAAACACTTCTTATCTACAGGGTGCCTGAATGAAACGTCATTGTACACCTAACCCTTAACTGTACCCCACAAAACCATAATAAAAAATACTGATTAATGAAAAAAAAAAAGAGACAAAAAGAAAGAATTTTTAGAATTCAATATAAAAGCAATTCAATTGCACAAGGGGAGAGGATAAAGATGATGAAAATTATCTCTTAAAATGTTCATAATTGAAAAAGGCAAGAATTCTAAGGTTTAAGAAGTTCAGTTGGAAAAATTAAATTACATGCAGATATACCCATATCCATATCTAGACAGAAAAGCAGATTTCCTACAAAGCAAATATAATTGAGAAATTGAGGTAAAAAAATAATGGGTTAAAAACACCAAATTGCTGAAGCTAAAATAACAGAAGACTTAAAAATGGATGTACTACAATATTTAAATTACTATTTAAGAAGAAAGGGTAAAAATGAAGACAATTTTAGAACAAAGACTGAGGAACACAGCAATTAGAAATCTTTACTGAGATTAATGATAGAGGATATACTTCAGTAGAAAGAGAATAAACCCTTAAAGATGGAAAAATATACCTTTTTAAATAATGAAAAATAATTGAAAATTATAAATAGATATTAAGTGTAATAATTATATGAGTAATAACAATTTGAAAAGAGTTAAAATTACATTAGAACTAACTTAAAAATAAATAATAGGCAATATAAAAGAAGTGTGATGAAGTAACATTACTCTAAAAGTATAGCATTGCTTAGGAGGAAGGCATAAGTAATGATTAACTTTAGTATTTGTTAAATCTATGATGCATGTAAACGCTATGAAGAATAAACTCTCAAGAAAAAAGGAAGACTACATGACATCCAACTCACCTGAGACAAGTTAATCAGTAAAGAAATCAAAAACAAAAGTTAAAAATGTTTAACGAATTTATGAGAATACACAATTTTTTAGAAAAGAAAATTCAAAGGATGTTTTATAAAAAACAAAATTAAAGCCGGGCTTGGTGGCTCAACCTGTAATCCCAGCACTTTGGGAGGCTGAGGTGAGTGTATTGCCTGAGTCCGTGGGTTTGCAACCAGCTCAAGCAGCTTGGAGAGACCTCATCTCTACAATAAATAAAAAAAATTAGCCAGGCATGGTAGCATGCGCCTGTAATTCTGGCTACTTAGAAGGCTGAGGCGGAAGGATTGCCCGAGCCCAGCAGGTCGATGCTGGAGTGGCCGTAAGCATGTCACTGCACTCCAGTCTAGGCAAGAGAATGAGACTACAACACACACACACACACACACACACACACACACACACACACACACACACACTCACACAAAATTGCAATAATACATGCAAATATAGGCTGTTAAACAAATGTAAATGGATCAGTCTTCTTAGGTAAAGGACAGAGATTTAAAATTATATTCAAAAACAGTTATATGATGTTTATAAAATAAAATATAATGACTCAAAAAGTGTGAAACTGAAAAAAAAAGTATGCTAAAAAATATGAATCGGAAAAAGTGTCACTATTAATATCAGATAAAGTAAACTTTAAAGCAAAAATCATTACTGAGAAAAATAACTATTTTATAATCATTATACTAATCTTCTACTAGCAAACAATATAACAATACTAAACCTTTATGCAAATAATATGACTTTGAAATATATAAAATGAAAACTGATAAAATTACAAAGAGCAATTGAGCAACCCACAATCAGAAAAAATTTTAACACACTTTTCTCAGAAACTAATAATCAAGTAGAAAAAAAAATTTGTGTTTTCATAGATTAGAATTAACTCCATAGATAACTAATGTGATCTAATGGATGAAGATAGCTTTAGCTATAACTATACCATTGTACAAGTAGAACATGCATTTTTTCCAGTGCACGTATGTTTTTATTCTCCTTGCAGTCATCATCAAAGTCAGTCTTTATGAATCAGTTATACCATACCAACAATATTTGCAATGAAATATAAAAACCTAAAAGCAAATACTCCAACCTCAACAAACAATACTTATCAAAATATTTCAAGATAAACAACAATTAAATTAAATCCATTGGTCAATTTTGAAATTTTATATGCATATTACAAACTTTTGAGATCTGAATGATAATAAAAAGATTACATGTTAAAATTTCTGGTATATTCTTTCAAAAAATGGCATTGGGAAGCCTGGATATTCAAATGCAAAAGAATGACATTTCGCCCATACCTTATGTCACATTCAAAATAAATAACAAATATAATAGTAAAACCTGAAGCTTTAAAACTTCTAGAAGAAAATGCAGGGAAAGAGCTTCACTACATTGGATTCAGAATGATTTGTTGGAGATGACACCAAAAGCATACAAACAGTAGAAAAAATAGGCTAATGGGACTGCATCAAAGTTAATATTTATACAGCTAAGAAAACAGCAAAATTGAAAGACAACCTACGTAATTTGAGAAAATACTTGCAAAAAATGTCTGTTAATATCCAAAACATATAAAGAACTCCTACAATTCAACGTCAAAAAACCCAAACAATCTAATTTTAAATGGGAAGAAAAGGACTTGAATAGATGTCTCTCCAAAAGACATATACAAATTACAAGTAAATATATTAAGAGTTTACTCAACATAACTAATCATCAGAAAAATGCAAATTCAAATCATGAAATATCACCTTACACCTCCTGGTATGACCACTTAAAAAATCAAAGAAAAGAAAATAGAATGAATTAAGAGAAAGGTAACTGACTAAAAGGCACCTGAATTTCATTCTTCTCACAAAAACCCAGGCAATGAATAAACAACTAAAATTTGGCCTGCAGTGTTACAGGGAGAGCACTGGCATGCAAGGGAGTGACAAGGACCTGTGGCTCTCAGAAGCCTAGGAAGACAGAAGAGAGAAAAAAATGAGGTACCCTGCCTCAACCATTCTGTCTCTCCTAAAAGGATCAGCTCAGAGTCAGAAGTTCTTTGCAGGGACAAGGTAAGAGGACCCCCACAACTCACATTGCCACTACTGACACCTACAGTCCTTACTAAAAGAGAATCCCACAGTCCTTGCAAGGCCTGAGCCAAATTTGGGGAGTTGCCTGGAATTGGCACAGCTGCATTGCTCTGAATTACAAGCTAAATGTGTACATTTCTTGGTTTGTTTCAACATTTGATAATATCAGAGTTGATCGCTATCGACTGCCTTTTTTTCCCCCTTGTGTATCAGCCATGTTTGCCAATCTTCACATGTTTAGTAATTTTGGATTGTGTCTTGATCATTGTGAATATGTAGCAGAGATTGTGGGTGCTTTTATATTTTATATTTCTCCAAGAAGTCTTGATTTTTTTTTTCCCAGCAGGCAGTTAACTTGACAGAACTCAAACTCGAACTCTGTTTCTCTATAATGGACAGAGCAGAAATCTCGGTTCAATTCTTTAGGCTTAGAGACTTGAAGTTTGACTTGCACATGTGTGATTCAGTGATCAACTAGATATTTGGGACATTTTTCTGCAGAATTTGAATTCTTCTTTCTAAAATATACCCGCCCCCCTTAATTTCCAGTGGCTGTGGTCACTCATCTGGTTCTTAAATCAGCAAGACTTCAGATTTCTTCCAGAGTTCTAGCCACTCCACATGAGGCCAAACTAATACCTGCACCTTGTCAAAGAGACTTAAAAATCATGAAATTCACCCAATGCCATTTTCTTCTGCCAAATATTGTCCTCCATTCTAGTTTCTATCTGTTTCAGATTATTCTTAAGTACCTTTAGGTAGCTTTTTAAAAAATGTGTTGAGAACTGATAATTGGTATCTGTGAAACAGGTGGTTCAATAGGAACAACTCTACTGTTACTAGCAGTAAAACCTTATTACTACTTTTTAAGTAGGAGAAATGACCACTATAACCCTACTATTATCACACATTGAATTATCTAAAAAACATTTTAAAACTTTAATAAGAAAACTTCTTACCATATGTATTCAGTACAATAATGCAAAATTTTATTAAGAACTTAATTTCAGTATTTATAAATCTCACAAGAAACATATTGTGCTTATAGCCCTGGAACTCTCCATATTCATACAGTTCAATCACAGAAAATAATTTGGCTAAAACAAATAAACATCAACATGCAACAACATACATAAATAACAACCAACTGAGATGATGATAAACACTGAATAGGTTGAGGTCTGAATGTGCTGATTTAATTCAGAAAATCTTCCAAGAGGACGTAAAAATCGATCTAATCTTGAAGGGAGAGGAGAGACTCGAATAAGTAGATAAATAGAAAGAATTTTCTATTAGAGAAATAAAATATGAACAAAAAGCACAGTCTAATTTAAGAACAATAAATATAGCTACCTGGGCAACAGTGTCATCTCTAATTTTTTTAGAGGTCAGGCTAAAACAGAGAATTCAAATGGGGAAATAATGAGATATAATGTTGGAACAGATGATGGAAGACCAAGACCCAAAGCAAAGTTATATATATGTATGATATTATATATATAATATATATTCAGTAATTGGCTATGTTCTGATGTAACAACTATAAACTATAAGGAGTAGCCAATATCTCTTTGGTTGAGCTTGAGGTCTCTTCCTGAAGTGAATAGACTTTCTTAATGTCAAGTATCTGCAGAAGCAGTGGGTTTGAGAAAGGAATCTGGAATCAGTTTGCAACTACTTAGAGAGAAAACTACCTTTCCCTGGTGCTCACTCTCTCAAATCTCTACTTTTATTGTGTTTTTGAGAGGTAAAAGGAAGATGATCCCCACCACAAAGGACAGAATGGAAATGAGTCAAGGAGACATTCAGATTGGGAGCTCCATGAGATCAAAGACTCACACAACTATGTAGTTCATCCTGGCTAAAGAAAGACTAATAGCATCAAATCTTCCTCCTCTTGACACAGCCCTCAACAGTCAGAGAGTAGACTCTGACTGAACAAATGAAATTCAGACCAAATTTTCTTGAATCCTCTGAATTATCAGAGCTTACCATGGACAAAGCTAAGAGTGTAGGAAGATCTTCAACTCTCACAGGAAAATTGCTATATCCTCCCTCTTAGAAGTTCTGCATTCCCTATTATTCCATTCTCCCTCCTCCAGTACCCACCAAGTTAAAATTAAGGTTGCAATTCAGTCCAGAAAAATCACTAAAGCCCCAGAACTCATCTCCATTTTAGCTATTTACTTATTATTTATTTTTATAGATCCACTGAGTAAGAAGGCTGCTGAATTTAGTCATAGTTCTCTTTCATTTAATTAACTATTGAACAAAATCTATTAAAGATTTACTACATCCCAAGCATTTTTAAAGGCATACAGGACGTAAATATTAATAAGACACAGTTCTTACCCTCTAGAAACTCATAATACAGTTACATGATCTGAAAAAAAAGTGGCTTAACTCAATTTGCTCACTTAGAAAACAGAACAACTCTCATTCCTTTTTTCAGGGGATAAATATCCCCTAGGTGTTAATGCAGCCTATGCTGCATTGCAGTATGAAAAATAACCTACGAGAAAATTATTTTTACTTTTACATGCTCTTCATGTAGCAGTCAATAAGCAAAAATCTAAACCATGTGGATGAATTAAGCAATTTACTATAAAATGCTCTGAATTCCTTTGAGTCCACTAGCAGAGTAATATGAAATCACCACCTCTTCTTAAGGATTGAGGAAGTAAAAGTACAAGAAGGGGTGTTGTTTTGCACATTCAGTAAGGAATATGTTATCTGAGATTACTTTTGTCTGTAAGTAACAGGAACCCAGAAGAGATGAATTCAAATAAGGTAGGATTTTATTTCCCTTTCATGTAAGAGAATTTAAAGGTAGATAACTCCAAGACATAGTTACAAAGTTGTCAGCATGAAATTAAGCTTAGTTCTACTTCTAGCTGCTGCAAACCCAGGCATAGTGTTTGTTCACTTGGTTCAAGAGAGTTGTCCTAATTGCTGCCATCTCATTCATTTTCAAGTAGCAGGATGAACAGATAACGTTGAAAAAGCATGCTCACTTCCACATGACCGATCCACTTGCATTCCCTTGGTCAAAACTGAGACGTGTAGCCATACATAACCACAAAGGAGACCAAGAAATTTAGTCTTTAGTCAGGGAACAATGTCCCTAGCCAAAAGTCAGATGAGATTTTTCTCTCGTTGAGAGAGAAAATTGTAACAAATATTTGCAAGGCAGCTAACACAGAGAGCATCAAAAATTTATTGATAAGTACTCATTGACAACTCCTGCAGCCCTACTCTCTATCCCGAGAGCTTCCACCTACTAATGTTTAGGATAACCCCAATTCCTAGCCAGTGGTTTTCAAATTTAGCGGACAGAATCACCTGGAGGACTTTTTAAGTTACAGATTGCTGAGCCCTAGCCCTAGAGTTTCTTGTTCAGGGGGTCTGAGGTGGGGCTAGATAATTTTCATTTTGACAAGTCCCCTGGTGTTGGTGATGCTGCTGGTCTGGGAACCACACCTGGAATTGCTGCTCTAATAAAATAGGCAAAGCAGGAATGAAAGAAATCAAGAAATTGTGAGTATTAATAATGAAAGAGACAATAGAAAATAGAATGAAAGAACTGATAACATCAAGCCATGAGATGGAAACATTACAAGTTAGGACCTCTAATGTACCTACTAAGCCTCAGAAGAGTTCTAGAGTTCCAGTATATTCCAGCACATAACATAATCCAGTTACTGCTCAAGATCCTGGGTGTGACTGTGACCTGATCAACTTGACATGCCTTTTGGGAATCAGCAAAGGCCATGCTTTATTGCTCCAAATTACTGGCATCTCATTTCTACTGTACTTTCTGACATGTTATTCATAGTTCCATTGGAATTGCTGGCCTATGACCCACCTGGGACACTGGGGTCAGGTTTCCCCTGAGAAGGTGGATTGCTGACACTGAAACAGTCATAATCTGCTTCCCTTTCTCACAGTCTCATGAAATCAATCACCTGGGACCTCCTGCTTTTCTTAGCATCTCTCCAGAGCCCCCCTAATCACGAGATCTTCCATGTGTAGAGCTGTCAGCAATAATAAGTCAGAAAATTCTAGCAACTGATCAAGAGGGAAAACAACACTTTCTAGTTAAGAGGAGCACCTTACTTTATCATTGGGGAATTGTTTTTCCATTTGTTTTTCATGTGCTCTCCTTGGAACACATATTTACTCATGGCTACATACACATACCTTTGATCATACTTGACTTAATATGTGCCATCTGCATATTCAAGTTATGTGTTTCTATCCTCTCTCCTCTAGCCAATGTGAGCACCTAAAACATCCAGTGCCTGACATCTAGACAATCCAAAAGTGTTAGATATTTGACAATGAGCTTGAAGTTTTTCCACATACACAGTGTGTCAACAGGGCCTTGAGACTCTCTGCAGGCAGCCCTTCCGAAAGCTCCAGGCCTTACCTCCACTTGCAAGAATCACCAGCCATAGATTGTGATCACATTTCTTTATCCCTTCCATCATCTTAAAGAAGATAGTGGTCTAAACACGGGCATACTACTGTTGGGAGAGTGCAAGATCCTATTTCAAGCTTTTAGCAAAAATAGACAGATAAAAAGGGCATAATATAAATTTCTAAAGATTTTCTATCCAGGAGGAAGGGAAGGTGCCTGAATTCTACCAAAGGAACCCTAAAGGCAGCAGCAATCGTCAGGATTGAACTGACTGAACAGGTCAGTGAGTGCTCATTGTGAAGTTGTTCTGTGTGTGTTGCAGATAAGGTATAGAATTAGACTTACCAGCTTCATTCCCTCTCTGGCTAATTTTGCTATGAATTGCACCTCCCTAAGCTTCCACATCTGATGCTGCCACATCAGGGACCCCAGGGAAATGATTTCCTAAGAGATCTTTGAGAGAAGAGAAAAAAAAAAAAATCAAGAAATCATTAATGCTCTAATAAACACTTTTTCTTCGTCTTTCTTGTTATTCTTGTTGGCATTAGAAACCTAGAGCTCAGTCCTAAAACATAAACAAATGAGGTTTTAAAGTCACCCATACCTTAGGTGCCAGGCTGTCTACAGAAAATGAAATTGATCTGCCCTAAAGACTTGACTGAGCTTAGAAAGATAATTGCCCAGGCTCTGTTCATCTGCCCTATCAGCTACATTTTTTTTTGACTCACATAACTTTTCTTGCCACAGAGATAAAATGAATGAGAACAATAAAAAGGGGAGGGAGTGATTAAAGCATAGGAGGAGTTAAGGAGCTCTTGAATGAAAAGGTAATCTGACTATTTACATTGCTGGTGAAGATATTTAAGCAGCTGGCCTAATGATAACCATTTAAACTGAGATTTTAGATAAAAATTTTAAGACCAAACAAACTTTGGAGTAACAAAGACTTTTTAAGATTCTAAATGAATCCAGGTGTTCTGACTAAGAAAGGGTTGAACAGGGGTCATTATTGGGAAGGGAGTTGAAAAGACAGTTTTTCTTTGTCCTGTTTAAAAACCAGTTGTTATAAACTATCAGAAATTCATGGCAACCTATAACGTGCAGGATAACATATTGGGCAATTAAAATATAGTTGAGGAAAGATGGAGTATAGAGCACATAAATACTATATTTTTGCATATTCAAACGGTACACACAACAATAATGTAATATGTTGGAGAAAGAGATTACCATGGGGTTTGATGTTCAAGAATGATTTCACATAGTAGGTGAGATTGTATTATGGTCCTGTGTGAAGTGTAAAATTTGGGTGTATAGAGGGGAGGTATTTACTGTTTAAGAAAAAGCTGTGATGTTAGATAAAGAAAGAGCAAGGGCACTAGAAATTACTGTGTTAATAGTAAATTTTGCTGCTTAGCAATTTAATGAGCAGGATCACAAAGGAAGTGTTTGGATGGAATGGCAATGTTCAGTGAAGATTTTCAAAATCCTATTCCTACATACTGATCAAAAGAGTCAAAAAGAAGCAAAATAGAGAAAAGTATTTTGTTTGTTATTACTAATTTATTAAAATGAAGACCGCATATATGAACAGGCTATAGGCAAAAAAGAAAGGAAAAAAGCTTATTCTGATTTATTTTTCTCTCTTAGGTAAAATGTACTCTGTAAACCCCACAGTTGGTCCAGAAGATTGCACAGTCATACTACTTTTTTTTTTTCTCTCACATTGACTTCCTAATGGTGGCATAGGCTGACTCTGCAACAAAGGCAAACCCTTCCTAATATGGAGAAACATGGTTTGAGATAGAAATATCCCTGGTATATTTTTTCCAATACCATAGGAAGACTGAGTTTGAGCAACAAATTCTTTAGCTATCCATGACTTGAGCTTCTCACCCATCCACTACTGAACAACTGATTTAATCATTTTCATCCATCATTTAGGTCTCCAGACAAAATTTAAAGGGAATGTTAAAATAGTACATGTAAACTGAAAATGTGGGTGGGGGGGACAAGAGGAACTACTTCAGTCTTGCAAATAGCAAGCTCAGAAAGAACAATGTCATTAAAAAGTGGTGGACAGGAAAACAAACAAGTAAGCATAGGACCAATGTAAAAATCCTGCAGTGATAAATGTATATACAAAAAGTGAATTTCAAATGAAGTTCATTCTCTGAAATAAGACAATAAGAAAATATAAGAAAAACTTAGACATCACACTTTCAATGAATTTAAAGAAAATAGATTCTATGGAACAAATTGAAAGAGGAAGATAATTAGTAGATTGAGATGTTTAAAGAGAGTTGCAGGAAATTATTGAACAATGTAATATGATAATGCCATTGCATTTAGATGACATGAAATCCAGTAAAGATCAGAATTAACAAAACAATAATAGAATCAGGAACATGGAGAGTAAGATTACAAAAATAAGTACCTAGACTATAAAGAAAAATTGCACAATACTAAAATCAGTGATATGTATGGAGAATTGGCAGAAAATAAGCATATGAGTGATAAATGAGCTTTAAGACAAAAAATAGAATAAATGGGACAGAAACAATACTCAAAGACATAACATAAGAAAATGTTCCTAAAGTTGATGAAGATTTCAATCTTCAGGCTGAAAGAATTTGACATAATTCATCAAAATTACCAATAAGCTTTAAGATATATTCTATAAATCGTCTGGATTTTAAATATAAGGAGGAAGCTATAGGTAGCCAGGCAAAAGTAACTAAGAGAAACAAACTGGTTGACCTTAAAGCAAAACATCAACAGCAAAATATTCTGAAAGGAAATAATATAATATGTACAGGGTTCTGAAGGGGTGGGGAAATGTGAAACATTTTTATATAAAGCCAAATTTCTATTTATGTGCATTAACAATAGAAGGAAACTCAAAAGTTGAGGCATGGAATCCCCTGAAAAACCTACTTGAGGATCAACTCTAACCAACTAAGAAATTAATCAAAGAGGTCAGCAATAAAGAATATTTGAGAAAAGATAATTTTGAACATTTAATTGATATAAACACAGAGTTGGACCCAAATAATTTTTTAATTATGTTAAAGAAAAATATTATAAATATCTAATTTTCAAAAACAAGGTACATAATATAGAAAATAGTAACTGAAACATAACTTAATATAGTAATAATATTTTCACAAGGAGAGATATACAATAAATAACAACAATAAAAAAACCTGGTGGGTGAGGTCTAAATCATCTGGTTTCATAATCTTTAATCAGAAAAAAAACAGTATTATGTACTTTGTCAGTTGTATTAAACAATAATTATAAGTTTTAGCAATTAGTTAAATACATCAAATATAAACAATCAGAAAAAAGAGCATACAGTTCTCAAAAAACTAACCCACTAAGGAACATAAACATAGCAAAAGATACACAAGTAAGTGCAGACCATATGGCAATAAGAATATTTTTAAATGAGTAAAAAGCAAAATAACATAAAAAAGAGAAGAGATAAAAGCAGAAGCATAAAATAACAGGATATAATAAATGTTTTATAAACACAGATGTTAATTGATAACTATTCAAAGAAAAACTCCCAGGTTGAGGTAAAAAAAAAAAAAGATATGACTTCAGTCTTCAAAAAGCATACCTATAATGAAGGTATTCATTAAGACTGAAATTAAAATGATAAAAAAGTGCATAACAGATAAATTAAGAGTAAAATAATACCACATACAACTAAAATAGAAGAAACTAGGTTTTTAATAGATATGTCGTCCAGTGTTGAATTCCAAATCAAATAATTAAATAGGACAGAGAGTCCTGTTGTACTGATGAAGCATAACATTCAATAAATGTATAATTATCCTCTGCTGTATGAGTAAAACAAAATAAAACTATGTAAAATACAAAATTGTTTAAAATGCAGTGAAAATTTTACTGAAACACATTAGGAGTAGGAAACTTAAACACTGTTCAAAATCAAATATAAAAGCCCGTAACATTTTAAATAGAATATACCTGTCCTGAATGATATAATAAATAACATTATGATGTACAGTATATCATTTGAAACTCTATATAACAAACTTTTGTATCTAATAAACAAAAATATATCTACTTTGTGCAAAAGTTACATCATTTAAAAAAGTTTATTAAATTTTTTTTAATGTAAAGGGTTGTAAAGAAAATTTAAGTAAATTCCAAAGATAACTCAATGCTTTTTTTACTCCAATGTAACAAAATGAGAAATACATAATAGAAATAGAAATAATTGACAAACTAAAATATTTAGTTTATTTTAAACTCTAATTTAAAACCTCAGATCAAATATAAAGTCAAAATCACAATTAAAACATATTAAATAACAATAAAGCAAACCTTTATAACCAAACTTAGTGAATGCAAAGTTGTATTCAATGGAAGATTCATAACGTTAAACAACATCATTACTAAACAAAAATTGGTGTAGATAATTATTATTTAATTCAAAAATTTGAAAAATAAGTAAACAATTCTAGAAAGTAGAAGAAAAAAACGATTCATATAAAAACTAAACTCAGATACTCAGGGGAAAGGGGACAAAATGGCAATGGAACCAGAGTGTGAATCTCTGCATGGGTGAGTGTGCATAAGAGCTAATCTACATCCTTTTGTGTGTACAAGTTGGTGAGTGAATACCCAAATGAGGGGCTACACAAGATCAAGCACCTGGGGCCCCCCTGCAGAAGTGGCTGCAATTTACCACTGTTTTGAACTTGGAGCAGAAATATCCATTGTTCCCAGGGCTTCAAAGAAATACAAGTTTAAACCACACTGAGATACCACCTAACTCCAGTCAGGATGGCCATCATCAACAACTCAAAAAACACCAAGTGCTGGAGAGCATGCAGAGAAAAGGGAATGCTTCTGTGTTGATGGGAGTGTAAACTAGTACAACCTCTGTAGAAAACAGTATGGTGATTCCTAAAAGATCTAAAAATCCGCCTTCCATATGATCCAGCAATACTCCTTCTGAGAATATATCCAGAAGAATTCAAATCACTCAGTAAAAAAGATATCTGCACATGCATGTTTATTGCAGCATTATTCACAACAGCAAAAACATGGAACCAACTGTGTTGCCTATCAAAAGTGAACTTGTTTTAAAAAATGTGGTACATATATATGATGGAATTTTATGCAGCCATAAAGAAGGACAAAATTATGGACTCTGCAGCAACTTGGATGGATTTAGAGTCTGTAATACTCAGTGATCTATCACAGAAGCAAAGATCTGAATACCACATGTAGTCTCTTATAAGCAGACCCTGAACTTTTATCATAATACATAAGAAAGGGTTTGGTAGTAGTGGGAAACTTTGGGGGGGGGGCACATAACAATAAAAGTACCTAATCTCAAACCAGGCAAAGTGGGGACCAAAGGAAGGCCTAAACTTTACCTGTACAATGACCCCTCATGTACCTAACCTTAATTTCTACTCCACATCTTAAAAAAAAGACACTCAAGGTAGAACCTGAAAAAAAGAAGAAAAAGCTAAACTCAATGAATTAGAATTTTGTCAAAGGCAAAGAGTAAAATATATCCACCACATTTCAATAAATAATTTTTAAATGCAAATATACAATACTGAAAGTGAAAGGCCTTCTGACTTTCATAGTTTCTGATGAGATATTAGTATTAAATCTTATTGAGGAATTCCCTCTAACTCACAAATTGCTTCTCTTGTTGCATTCAGGATTCTCTCTTTTTTCTTGACTTTTAACAATTGATTATAACATATCTTGTATGGATCTTGCTGGGTTTATCTTAATATAATTAGGCTATATAAGTTGGGTTTTTTCAAACTCCTAATTGGAGTTTATTGAGCTTCTTTATTTTGAGCTGGAGTCTCTGTCACCCTGGCTAAAGTGCAGTGGCACAATCATGGTTCACTACAACCTCACCCTCCTGGGATCAGGTGATCCTTCCACCTCAATTTCTTGAGTATCTGAAACTACAGGTGCACACCACCACAGCTTTTTTATTTTTAATTTTTGAAGACATGAGGTCTCACTATGTTGCCTAGTCTGGTTGCAAATTCCTGACCTCAAGCAATTCTCCTGCCTCAGTTTCCCAAAGTGCCAAGGTTACAGGCATGAGCCACCACCTGGCAAGCTTCTTTGATGTGTGTACACATTTATGACTTTCTTCAAATCTGGAATTTTTTTAACTAATCAAATTTTTTTTCTGTCCTTTCTCTTTTTTTCTCCTTTGGGGACTCCTATTATGTATAGTTGGCATAGTTGATTATGTCCCACATTTCCTTAGGCTTTGTTCAGTTTTCTTAATTCTTTTTCTTTTTCCTCCTGTGACAGGATAGTCTGAATTCACCTATCTTCAAGTTCATTAATTCTTTCTTGTCTACTCAAATCTGCTGTTGAAATTCTCTGGTCAATTTTTCATTTATTTTATTTTTTTAAACTCTAGAATTTCTGTTTGTCTCCTTGTTATAATTTCAATCTCTTACTGATATTCTCTATCTGGTGAAATATAATTCTCACGATGGTTCCTTTTAGTTTTTTGTACATTGTTTCCTTTTCTATTAATTTCATTATGTCCTTTCTTTTCAAATTATATTTTTAATTAAAAAGTAACAATTGTACAATAAATTCCCTACATTCAAACCTTCAAGCTGTGAATTTTCAATGATGTAAACATGAATTCACATATCCAATCATGTAAATTAGTACACATATCTGCATACATTGTCATGTGTGTACAAGGTACTTTACTATAAGATTAAAAATGTTTTATTTTTTGTTTTTTTAATGTAATATTTGTGTATAAAGTATTATAAACTTATTACAGTATAGGACTATGTAGATGATCGTGTTAGTTGGCTATCTAGGTTAACTTTGCTGGACTTGTATTGAGTCAGGGTCTGACTCTATCACTCAGGCTAGAGTGCAGTGACACAATCATGGCTCACTGTGCCTCAACCTCCTGGGCTCAGGTGATTCTTCCACCTCAGCCTCCTGAGTTGAGACTACAGGTGCATGCCACCTTATCCGGCTAATTTTTTGATTCTGTGTAGAGAAGAGGTCTTATTATGTTGCCTAGGCTAATCTCTAACTCCTGGACTCAAGCAGTCCTTCCACCTCTGCCTTCCAAAGTGTTGGGATTACAGGCATGAGTCACAACACCCTTCCTACATCTTGTTATTCAACCACAATTTCTTTTCATATTTTGTAGTTTTGTTGTTGAAGAGTGAAATTTTTATTTTTATTTTTTATAGATGGAGTGGAGTATAGTGGTGTAACCTTAGCTCATTGCAACCTCAGGCTCCTGGGTTCAAAAAATCCTCTTGCCTCAGTCTCCTGAGTATCTGGAACTCAAGGTGTGTGCCACCACAGCAAACTAATATTTAAATTTTTTGTAGGAATGCAGTCTTGCTATGTTGCCCAGGTTACGCTTGAATTCCTGGCCTCAAGCAATCCTCTCGTCTCCACCTCCCAAGTACTGGGATTATAGGTATGAATCACCTCACCTGTCCAAGACTGGACATTTTGAATACAATAATGTGATAGTATTGCTAATTAGATCCTCACCATACTTAGGGGATTTCATTGCTGCTTGGTTGGCTGTTGTTTAGTGACTTCTGAATTGATTTTATAAAGTCTGCTTTCTTTGCCATGTGTTGTTACTGAAATCTCTGTCCTATTAGCTTAGTGGTCAGCCAGTGATACCATAGAGAATTCCTAAATGCCTGGAATGAGAACAAAAATCTCGTAGTCTTAAGAGATGGGCTCTGTGTGTGTGTTGGATAGTTTACTATTCTGTTTTAGGTTTTATTTCTCCCTTTGCAGAGGCTGTTGATCAGCAAAAGGCTTCTCAAAGCTGGGAGATTTCTCAGGTCTTCTCTAAACATGCTTCTTGTCCTGGGCATGTGTGTGGCCTCCAGATTCCCAGGAATACCTTAACGTTTTTCAAAGTCCTTATACTCAACGTATTTCATTTTCCAGCCTTTTCTCTCAAGATTTTTACTTTACCTATTTTTTATTCCAGATTTTATTCCTTGGCCTATGTGGCATCAGTGAATACATTTGCCTTTAAATATTTTTAGCAAAACCTCTCCATCCTTTCCTGGTTCTAGGTAGCCAAATCATTGGAACCACCAGACAAGTCAAACCAAACAAAGTCTGTTCTTCTTTCTCCACTGATAGGTACCTGTACTGGGAATAATGTAGGCTGTTGTCTTTAAGGCCACTATGAAGCTGGGGTCTAGAGATGGGGCCAGGATGATTTAAAAATGCTACAAAGCTTTCCATCTAAGAATTTAGTTGGTTTTTTTTGTTGTTGTTGTTGTTGATTAAGTAGTCCTTTGGTTACTGTAAACTGAGTAGATTCCAACAGCTGAAGAAGCTGATTCTCACAAATTCTGCCAGTTTATTCATTGTGCTTTTATTTTTTTGAAGAGAGGGACTTTTCAATTTCCATACTCTGCCATTTCAATGATGTTATTCGTAATTGACTCCAATGGTATATTGTCTCTCTCATGAAACTGAATTAATACCAGACATCTACTTGGTCTTCAAAGTCAGAGTGTGGATTTAAATGATTTGTTATTGATCTTTCATAGCCTGGTCTTTCCTTATTATATGGATCCATCTCTAGGAAGGAACCTCCCTTCCTTGGAAATATGATGTATATGTCCTTAATATTTCATCACTTTTTTATAGTCAATATAAATGCACATCATTAACATGTGATGAATACTTCAGAAGTATTTAGATGGTGTCTTTCCATGGGACTAAGAAGAAATATATTTGCATTATAAGATTGAGGTATTTTCATCAATAACTAATGTCACTCTTTGTTAATGTTTCCTAGCTTAATGATGTTTTGTGATTTTGTTTTAAAGTTTGTGGGCTGGTAGCTTTTTAGGTAGTGCCTGAAAATATAAAAATATATCTTCTATTGTGATAGAAGAGAAGAGAGTCTACAAGATAGCTTTTTAATTGAGTGTTTTCTTGTGATTCATTCCTTTGATTTGGATAATAAAAAAACTTACTAATCAAACCTTCCAGATAATGTAACCCAAAGAACACACACTGTTGGCTAAAAGATGAGACTTGTCTCCCAGAAGAAGCTACAGTTATAGGTGAAATCAGCTTACTGGTGGCTGGCTGGGTTTTTTCTCAAGTGATAAAGGTTTCAGCCTGAAAAATCCAACTTTTGTCCATCTCAAAAGTCAAACAGATGTGGAACTATTGAAGGACAGTGAGTGGCCCACTGGGAATTCATACTATGAGGGCAAACATACCTTAGGGTAAGTAAGTCATCCTTAGGGAAGAAAAAGTCATGTGTTCATCCTTACTTCAAAAACAGCCCAATCTTCAAAGACCATGGTGGGGTAGGGAGGTCAAAGTGGTAAAGAAAAAGAACTTATGAAAACAATCTGAGATCTGTTCTTTGACTTGTCTCCTCAACCAGCCTCAAAGCCTCATGACTAAATTCTGGAAAAAGGGAGCTGCCACAGAAGGACAAAAATCAGCAAACAAAAAGAATAACTGTTTTCATCAGTGACCTTGGCAAGTCACATAGGCATCCTGGAACTCATTTTTCTCATTTGTGACATGAGGTGTGAATTAAAACCCCTCTGAACTCTAACATTGTATGATTCTATAATGTTATCCATAAATTCTCTATTTTCTGGCTTATTTGAAGGAAATCCCCTCCTCCCTCTGCTCATGGACATCCCATGCTTGCCTTGCTAGATCGACAGGCATCTGTTTTATGGAAGCAGGAGACAGGAGCAGCAGTTGTCATGGTCCACCTTGCCTTGGTCTTCACACGTATTCTTTTTTACCTGTCACTGTAGTGTTCGTTTGATGACCAAGGTTAATCTGGTCATAAGATATAAAAGTAATGAACGTATTTCATCATACTACTTTTCCCTCTTCTTTTCTCACTGATCCTAACTTATTGTTGAAAAATTGTAAGATTTGTCAGGATTGCATTAGACTGCAAATAACAGTAAACCCAGAGAGGGGTGGTTTATACAAACAGGATTACATCTTTCTCAGTGAGAGAAAGTCTGGAGGTGAGTGGCTTCTTGAATTAGTTTAGCAGCTCAGTAAGGCAAAGGCTCTGATATTCTGGTGGCCATTCTGGTTACAAAAGCACTGTTGTAGCTCCAGGCATCAAGTCTGTGTTTAAATATCACTTAAGATTTGGTCAGAGCCAGGTGTGGTAGCTTACACTTGCAATCCAAGGGCTTTGGGAGGCTGAGGCAGGAGGATTGCTTAAGGCCAAGAGTTCAAGACCAGCCTAGGCAACACAGTCATACCCTGTCTCTGGAGAGAAAAAAAAAAAAAGATTTGCTTCAGCAAACAAACAGTGCTCTCTGTATCCCAAGCAGGAAGCATTTTAATACACAAAATTAGATGTTTACATAATGACTGGAAGAGCTGGAGGAGGAAAAGTGAAAGTCAGCGCTGCTGACTTCAGCATGCAATACCACTTGGATGGTGCTCAGAGCTTACTCAGAAGCTGCTACAAACCTCAAGAACCTCTGCTAAGTTCCTGCAACTATCTCCATCTGAAACAGCAAGGTGAGTTGTTTCCAAGGGCTCTAGAGTTTGTCACAAACCTTTTTGCTTATTAACCTGCCTGATACTGACTCTAAAGAAAGCTGGCTTCTCACTCCTCTGCTCATTAAATTTTTGGGTGTCTCTTACGTCGCCTCAAACTCAAAGCCATATGATAGCGAGGATTCTGGGAAATGTAGTTCTTTGCTTCTCCTTTGTTATGCTAGAAGACCTTGGCAGAGGGTGATGGTGATGCAAAGTTGGTAAAAGTTGATTACAGGTTAGCATAAGTCTTTTTTTTTTTAATTAAAAAGTAAAAGCAGCCAGGTGTGGTGGCTTATACCTATAGCCCTAACACTTTTTGAGACCCGCCTGGCCAACACAGTGAGTCCCTGTATCTACAAAAAAAAGAAAAAAAATTATCTAGGAATGGTTGTATGTGTCTGTAGTCCCAGCACTTGGGAAAGCTGAACTGAGAGGATCCCTTGAGGTCAGGAGTTTGAGGCTGCAGTGCACTGTGATTGTGTCCCTGCACTCCAGCATGTGACAGAGTGAGACCCTGCCTCTAACAAAACAAATGAAAAAAGAGAAAGAAAAATTATCTCTTAAAGTTCTTTAAAATGCTTTTTTTTTTTTTACATTTTGTTGACCGTGACTCTGTTACATGATTTTCTGTGCTTACAATGGAACTGAGAAAGAAAATATTTAGCTTTCCTAATCTAGATAGTAGAGGTAGTAAGAGAGAAGAAGGTTGGAAATGTCTCTTAGATTGGTAAAAGAGTCGTAACATCTGCCAGAGAAGGGCTCTAGTGTGGATATCTAGGTGGACAACAAACTGAAGATGGTGAGGATGTTTCCTTTGCAGGTGATCATCATACTTATATTTATAAAAACTCCTGAGCAATCAGAGCCTCTCATCTCATAAAATGCAAGAACAGAACAAATACTCAGAAAAATAAACCTAAAAAGGATTTCAGCATGGGAGTGGGTATTGGTGTCTGCCATGGTGGCTGAGTGCTGTTTTGTGTATGTGCATGTCCAGGATCAAGGATGGGCTTGCCCAGACACTCCGTTCCACCTTCAAGCCCTGGCAGACTCTGCATTCCTGTGCAGCTCAGACTTTGTGCTCTACTCCCACCTCTTATATGAGTGCCCAGCACAGGGGACATGTGAAACAGAAGAAAGGCAATGAGGTCTGAGAAGGCTCTTCAGAAAGGTGCCCTGTGAGTTGGGTCCTATATGTGGAAGTGGGAAGAGTGATCCAGGTGAAGAAGGCACAGGCTGTGGAAAAAAAATGCTGAGGTGGGAGGACATTGATTTTTTTCTTAAATGAGAATGTTATGGACTAAATTATGTTCTCCCCCACTCCAAATTCACATGCTGAAGTCTTTAGCTCCAATGTGATGATAGTTGGAGATAAGGTCTTTAAAGGGGTAATTTTGGTCAAATAAAAGTGGAGCCTTAATGCAATACATGGGTGTTCTCTAAGATGAGGGTAGTGCTCCCATGTAAACTGCCCCATGAGGACACAGCAAAAAGGCTTCCATTTGCAAGCCAAGGAGAAGCTTCAGGAGAAACCAACCCTGCCAACACCTAATCTTGAACTTCTAGCCTCCAGAACTGTGAGAAAATAAATTTTTGTCATTTAAGTCACACAATCAATATTCTGTTATGGCAGCTCAAGCAATTGATGTAGGAGGAATATGGTGAAGCTAATAAAACCAAAGAGGATGTTCAAGGTGGAGAAAGCCATTCCTGCACTGAGTAAGCTCCTAAAGGTTTTCTGTCCTTGAACCACTCCACTTTAGATAAATAATGTTGGGGCCAGTAATCACACCTGTAATCACAGGAGTTTGGGAGGCTGAGGTGAAAAGACTGCTTGAGCTCAGGTGTTCAAGACTTGCCTGGGCAATATAGAAAGACTCAGCCTGGACAATATAGAAATATTACTCTGAGCCGGGCTCGGTGGCTCAGCCTGTAATCCCATGTTTTGGGAGGCTGAGGTGAGTGGATTGCCTGAGCCCGCGGGTTCGAGACCCGCCTGGGCAACTTGGCGAGACCTCATCTCTACAAAAATCAGCCAGGCGTGGTAGCACATGCCTGTAATTCCAGCTACTTGGAAGGCTGAGGCAGAAGGAACACCAGAGCCCAGCAGGTCAAGGCTGCAGTGGCCGGGAGCAGCCACTGCACTCCAGTCTGGGCGCCAGAGTAAGACTCCAACTCAAAAAAAAAAGAAAAGGAATATTACTCTGTAATCTTAGCTACACAAGAGGCTGAGTTGGAAGGATTGCCTGGGCCCAGGAGTTTGAGGAGAGCCGTGATCATACTACTGTACTTAAGCCTGGGCAACAGAGTGAGACCCTGACTTAAAAAAAAAAATCTTGGAAGATGGAGGATCTAATTGCCTTAACTTTGAGTACTTGCTTATGTCCAGGCTGGAGAGGACAGGACATCCTGAAAGAAAATTCCATCAACAGTGCCTGCACTGGAGTAAACTAGAGTGTATTCAATGAGAGACAGGGATGGAAGCAACTATCTGGATTTTTCTTTCACAGCAAGAGATGACGTGGAGTTAATTGTTTTGCTTTCCATGAACTATTTTGTTCTGAGGTCCTTTGACTCAATTCTCAGCTCCAGAAGTCACTTACAAGATTTAGCTATCCAAATAGGCTCAGGAACAAGGTTTTTCATAAATGAAAAATGATTATCAGCCTTTGTATATAGTCAGCAAATGCTGAACCAACCCAGAGTCTCAGTGGACATTTTTCATCTATCAGTGTCAATGTTGTTTCTGATATTAACTGGTTCAAGTGAGTAGTAAACTTGGGTCTTCCTTTGCAAAATAGGGCTGATAAAATTAGGCTGGGGCATCCAAACTGCATCTCAAAGACATTAGAACTGATGGTGGTGAATTTTCAAATGAAAAGTTCCAAAGTCAACCAGCAAAGATAAAAAATTTTGAGTCACTTGAAAGAGTCACCCATCATAAACATACACAGAAAAAGTGTGCCTCAAGCCAGTTCCATTTAATTAAGATGATTCACAGAGGCCCAGAATATAATCATGACTTTCTGTGGATGGTATAGCAATAAAATCCTCTGGATACAAAAACGTCATATAGGAAATGTCAATTAGTTTGTAGCGATTTTCTATATTCTGAATTCCAATGCTCCAGATTTTGGAAGTCAAAGGAGAGACTCTTTAAGTGTTTGTGGAGATTTCTATATCAGAAATAAAACCACCCTTCTGTAAACATATATGTGATAAAATGGCTAAAAAAATATTTGGGGGGCTGGTATGCTGAATTAA
The DNA here is from genome assembly GCF_000164805.1 of Carlito syrichta. Classification (NCBI taxonomy): domain Eukaryota; kingdom Metazoa; phylum Chordata; class Mammalia; order Primates; family Tarsiidae; genus Carlito; species Carlito syrichta. The sequence goes on from NW_007248765.1 coordinate 170,467, forward strand.
TTTTTTTTTTTAATTTTTGTTTTAAAGATACAGGGGCCTTACTAGACTCTGGTGTGGCCGTGTGCTGTTAAATCTATGGCTATCGCCATGTTTTCTTAAGCTGTGACCCCCTCCTCTCCCTTGGGAAGGTGAATTCCCTCTTTCTCTCTTACTTTCTAAATAAACTGTATTTCGTAATCTAAAAAAAATAAAGATGTGGGGAAAAAACTATTGATGGTGGTGATGCTGTACCTGACCTGCTTTTGAACATATTATTGCAGATCATTAGGATCTTGAGAAAATAATGAGTGAATGTAAAGAGAATTGACTAAAACAATGACTTTTTTTATACCCTGGGGAGCCCTGTGAGTGTTATTTGAAGTTCTCTCAGAGTCTGCCTGGAGGGAAAAGAAGAAAAGAGGCAGAGTGTAGGTCTCAGCAAACCCACCTCAGAACAGTGTTCCTTTATTATCTGTTATATATTTGTGCTTCTTTGTCATTTATGGAAAAGATTCTGATGTATCCAATGCCACAATTAAGACTCAGAATAAAAGACAGTACAACTAAGTCTCTTTGGGGACTAAGATAAAGGTTTCTGCCAAAGAGGACTGGGGCACCTCAGTGGGAGCTTGGTATTCTTGGTTGGGAGGGCATAGGAAGGACAAAGAATGGGGTGGAAGGGAACTGAAGATAACTTTACAGTTTTATTCACAAGAGAGTTCAGAAGAGCATTTTGAATGCTAGTGTGCTTTTTTGGTATTTTAACCAGTTAGGAGTACTTCTATAGAAGCAGGCTTCTTTCTAAAGCTCCCTGGTTTCCATTCTAACCCTTATCCTCCAAGACTGGCTTAAGTTTTCATAATGTTCTTCCAGAACACATTGTACAAACTTTTACTATTGCACTTAGGATGTTACATTACAATTATATTTTAAGAGTAAGTCTTTCCCACTATTCTTTGCTTCTTGGGGACATAGAATATTCCTTATTCCTTCTCCATGCAGCTGGAGCTTGGTCATGTGATGAAGTACTATCAATCAGATGCTTCCTTTATGTCTTTGGAGGAAGGGATTGGTACAAAGACCTCAGAACAATTAGAGAGTATATGTCAGTAGTGATAGAGTAATCAAAGACTTAGCAGGGACATTGGTGAGTGCCTGTAGTAGTTCCTAGGGAGATATTCTAACTGGACAGCTGCTGTGGCATACTTTGGCTGGGTTGGGTACTGCCTGGATACTCACACCAGAAAACCAGCCTCTTTCCAAGCCTGGATTTCTAGCCTTCTACCTATTCTGTGAGCTTTTTTGACACACATGTTAGTAGCTTCCTTTTCTGCCCAAGTAAACTGTCGTTTTTGTTGTTGCTGTTTGCTACTAAAAACTTCATATGTATGGTGAATCTCCTAAGATTCATTAGTGGCAAGCAACAGATGCTGATTGACTCACTGTAATAAGGCATCGTGATTGATTCCCAACAGCTCTTCCTCCTGGTTAGTTTGATTTCTAAAGCATTTCTCAAACTTGAAGGAGCATCAGAATCACTGGAGAGCTTTAAAAACATTTGCTTGGCTCCACCCCCAGATTTTATAGGTGTAATGGTCAATTTCACATCAACGTGGTTAAGTTATAGTCCCCAGTTACTCAGTCAAACACTATTCTAAGGGCTGTGGAGGTATTCTGTAGCTGTAACTAACATCAGTTGATTTTGAGTAAAGAAGATCGTCTTTGATGATCTTAGTGGGCCTGATCCAATCAGTTGAAAGGCCTTAGGAGCAGAACTAAAGTTTCCTGGAAGAAATTCTACCTGTGACTTGAGTTTCAGCTAGAGAGCACCTGCCCTTCCTGATGGTCTACCTTTCAGATTTTGGACTAGTTTAGCTAGCCCCCAAAATCATGTAAGCCAGTTCCTACCAACAAATTTCCTCATTTTTATGATTCTGGTGTTTTGGGTTGAAACCTGACTCATAAAGCTTTTGGTACCAGATTTTAGAGGAACCACATTTTAGGAATGAGTTTTCTAAATTGGTTTTGGGTTTTCTGGAATGCGTTATTTAGTCTGATTAGATTAAAAGACAGGAATTGAGGAGTTCCGGTAAGATGGCAATGGCACAGGTGGGACTGTGAGATTCTCCGAAAGTGAGTTCCCATAAAGACACTTACTTTCCTTTCCCCACCCCATGGCCACCACCAGCTGCACTGGTCCAAGGCTTGGAGTCCCTCGATCGCACGTACGGCTGCTACCGGCCCCTCTGCTGCTGCTGTTCCACCCCAGGTGGCCCCAGGCCCCAGCTATGTGGAGTTCCCAGCACCCTCCCCAGCTACACCATCTAACCCAGCCCCAAGCCGCCCACTACCACCTGTGGAGACCCTTGGATATTGCCTTGTGGAGATCTGGGCTCCCTTGCTGGCTACACTGATCTGCCGGGCACTCAGCCACTGCCAGCTCCCTCCCTGGCTGGGTGCCCAGCCCAGTTTCAGGCCATGGCAGCCCGTGGAGGCCCTCCACATCCACCCCTCAGAACTACAGGCTCCATTCCCTCCTGGGGCGCCCCACAAGGCCCAAGGCCACCACTGCCCATGCAGTCCCCAGTGCCTATGCCTCTGGACTCTGCATTGCCACCCAGGCTAAAGCACCCAAAGTCATGGACTGTGCTTGAACCTCAGAGTTCTGGGTCCCCGCCCTGGGTTCCGGGTACCCGCCCAGCCTCATCTCAAGCTGCCATCACCCAGGGAGGCTCTAGGTGCCTATCCCTCAGAGATACCAGCTCCATTCCTGGCTGAAGTGCCCTGCATGGGGTCCAAAGCTGCTGCCATCCCCCACCACCCACCCTTTGGAGCTCCGGTCCCCACTCTGGCAGAGGTGCCCAGCAGTCTTGCACTCCACTTCCCCTAACTCACCCTTGGGACCAGAGAACAACTGAAGCCCTGTGACCAGGCAGTGACCTGCAGTGACTCACCCACCCAGTTCTGCCTAACCTCTAACATGGGAGCTAAGATGCCATGGTTGTGTAAGGGAACAGTACATCTTAAGGATGTGCTGAACAGCTGGTCTTGGCTCTCAGCTCTGACCTGGGGAATTCCAGGCTCCCTCCTCCACCCTAAGCTACTGGCAGTACACCAATGCAGCACCCAGCTATATTGCTGATTCGCAGGGCCTGATGCCAGACACACACCACCATAGCCTGCAATAGTGGGTCATCCATGGACCCAGACGAGTGGAGAAAAAGGAGGCGGAAAGAAAGGATCGGTGAAAGTGGAGCCACCCACTGCAGTCATTTTTAGGTAGATTCACATTGCCCCGCCCATCTACAAGCGGTCTCCACCTTGGTTTCTAAGGTAACCTCACCAAACAGGATACAGAATGCCTTCCCCTATGCTTAATCAAACACAATAATTCAGTCCTGTGGCAGATCTCTCGTAGCAAGTCAAGGGAACCAACCCAAGCTTTGAATAAAGCTATCTGCCTGCAACGAGAACAAAGGGGAGAGGCTAGAGATCAGAGCTGGAGACTTTAAACACTCAGGAAAGACTCCAGAGCTAGTCTGGTTTCTTATTTTGATTTTTGATTTAATTGTTTTGACTGTTTGTTTTGTTCACTTTTGTTTGCTATTGGAGTTAGACTACTTGTTTGTGTTGGGGAAAAGCGCATCAAGAGCTATGGTTTTATTGGACTATCTTTGTGTGATTACCGGTGTGCTTTAAGGAATCTTGTTTTTTTTTTCTCTTTTCTGGCCTTGTGTCTCTTTTCATTCATTAGTTGGCAAGTATGTGTGTTTTCCCTCTTACTCTTCTCTCTCTCCAACTTCTTCTTGGCCTCCCCTTCTTCCATTATTTTCCTTTTTCATACCTCCTTTGATTCCAGGGAGCAAACCTAAACCTCACTGCATGAACAGATTGTAAGGCAGTGGGAAGTGGGTTTCACTGTGCCCATACACCTGTTAATGGATACTGGGATCTGCTGATAGATTCTGAATCACAGCTTCCCCCTCAATTAAATCTCAAAACTGCAAAAAGTATAGCCTCCAATCCACAGTCCAGCCTCAAGGTGAACAAAGCCAGAGGACACTTATAAGGAAGAACAGGAGACTGAACAGAAAGAAGTAAAAGCAACCCCATATTCCCTGAAAAACAGAATCAAAGAAGGGGAGGGAAAGGGGGAGAGAAAAATCTACACAAATGAAGAAAAAGCAAAAGAAGAATATGGGTCTCTCACAGACCCCTGGGAGGTCAGACACTGAGAAAACTGACTTTGGAAAGCAAACAATGAAGAGCCCACAGAATGACTGGTCTCAAACTACAAACCAGATATCAAGATATTAATGGAGAGATTAAAAAGAATTGAGAAGAGACAAGAGGAAACTAGGAAGGAGTTGATAACTGAGATAACAGTAGTAAAGAATACTGTGGGCCAGGCTTGGTAGCTCAGCCTGTAATCCTGCACCTTGGGAGGCCAAGGTGAGTGGATTGCCTGAGCCCATGGATTCAAGACCCACCTGGGCAACTTGGTGAGACCTCATCACTACAATAAATCAAAAATTAGCTGGGCATGGTAGTGCGCACCTATAGTTCCAGCTGCTTGGAAGGCTGAGGTGGAAGTATCACCAGAGTCCAGCAGGTCGAGGCTACAGTGGCTGGGAGTGGCACTTGCACTCCAGTCTGAGTGACAGAGTGAGACTGAAACTAAAAAAAAAAAAAAAAAAAAACACTGTGAATGAAATAAATAACAAACTGATAAGCATGGAAAGCAGAATTAGCCAAGTAGAAGAAGGAATCTCAGAACTTGAGGACCAAAATATAGAACTAACCCAAACTGTCAAAAACATAGAAAAGAAGCTTAAAAAGACAGAACAAAACCTTCAAGTGATGAGCGATTACTTCAAGAAACCAAACCTAAGAGTTATTGGACTTCCTGAGGCAGAAAGAGAGACAGAGTCCACCCTGGAACAAACATTCCATGAGATTATTTCAAAGAAAACTTCCCTCATCTCATCAGTGATGTGAAAATTCAAACACAAGAGATTCAGAGAACCCCTGCAAGACAAAAAATGAGAAGACCAACTGACAGACACACAATAATTCTCCTAAACAAAGTAGGTATAAAAGAAAAAGTCTTAAAGGCAGCAAGAGAAAAAAATCGGATTACCTACCATGGAAGACCAATTAGAATACCAGCAGATTTATCTACAGAAAACCTTCAGGATAGTAGAGCTTGGAGCCCTATCTTCAAAGTTCTAAAAGGTAAACAATTTCAACCAAGAATAACCTACCCAGCCAAGTTAAACTTCATCAGTGAGGGAGAATTAAAATCTTTCCCAGACATTCAATCCCAAGAACTTATGCTGCTACCAGACCACATTTACAAGAAACAATAAAGTATTAAACACAGAAGAAAAGGAAAAAAGAACAACAATGCTCTTCACAAGAGTGCAGGAAAAAAGATTAAAAACACACATAAACCAACCCCCAAACCAAAAGAAAGACAACAAACAAATAGGAACTACAACAACAACTCAATAAGAACCTTATGATAGGGATCAACTCTCATATTTCAATAATTAGCCTGAATGTGAATGGACTAAATGCACCACTGAAAAGACATAGAATGGCAAAATGGATAAAATATCACCAGGCAACAATATATTGCCTTTAAGAGACTCACCTACTGGAAAGGATAGTGACAGACTCAAAGTAAGAGAATGGGAAATAAATTTTCAGGCAAACAGAACACAAAAGAAAGAAGGAGTCACTATCTTAATCTCAGACAAAATACCCTTTAAGCTATCAAAAATTTTAAAAGATACAGAAGGCCACTACATAATGATAAAAGGTTCAATCCATCAATAAGAAATATCTATCCTAAACATATATGCACCCAACATAGGAGCACCAACTTTCATAAAGCAGCTTCTAGGTAAACTCAAAAAAGATATTGACTCCAACACTATCATAGCTGGGAACTTTAATACCCCACTCACAACCCTAGACAGATCATCAGGACAAAAAATCATCAATGAGATCCGGAACCTCAATGTGACTCTTGACCAAATGAACTTAATTGATACCTACAGAACTCTCTGCTCAATGACCACAGAATACACATTCTACTCATCACCACATGGAACGTACTCTAAGATTGATCAGATACTTGACCATAAGCATAAACAAATTTCAAAAGACCAAAATTTTGCCATGCACCTTCCCAGACCACAGTGGAATAAAAATAAACATCAACACTAACAAAGTTTCCCCCAAACCCACAAAGACATGGACACTAAATAGCATGATGCTAAACAACTTCGAGGTCAATGATGAAATCAAAACAGATATTAAAAGATACCTGGAAACAAATGAAAATGAAGAAACATCTTACCAAAATCTCTAGGATGCCATGAAAGCTGTAGTAAGAATGGAATTCATATCTCTACAAACGCACATGAAGAAAATGGAAGGATCACAAATTAACAGCCTAACAAGTCACCTAAGGAAGCTAGAAAAGCAAGACCACCAAAACCCTAACTTCTGCAGAAGAATCCAGATCACCAAAATAAAAGCCCAAATCCAGGACATAGAAGACAAAAAAAAAAAAAATCAATGAGACAAAAAGTTGGTTCTTTGAAAGGATAAACAAGACTGATGATTCCCTAGCTAAATGACCAAGAAAAAAAGAGAAAAAGCCCAAATAAACACAATCAGAAACACAAAAGATGAAATCACATCTGACCCTGAATAAATACAAAAGATCAATAGAGACTACTATGTACACTTGTATGGAAACCAACTTGAAAACCTTAAGGAAATGGAGGACTTTCTGATATCACACAACCTGCCTACATTGAAACAAGAAGAAATTGAGACCCTAAATAGACCAATAGCAATCAAGGAAATTGACTATGTAATATGAAAACTACCTACAAAAAAAGCCCTGGACCAGATGGCTTTTCAGCAGAATTCTATAAGACATTTAAGGAGGGGCTGACACCAATCCTACTGAAAGTATTCCAGGTGGTTGACAAAGATGGAACTCTCCCCAAATCATTTTATGAGGCTAACATCACATTGATACCCAAGCCAGGTAAAGACCCAACAAAGAAAGAGAACT
>NW_007248765.1:177978-178998 GCF_000164805.1 Carlito syrichta
AAAAGAGGAAGTCAAGTTATCCCTCTTTGCAGATGACATGATTGTGTACCTTGAAAACCCAAGAGAATCTGTCAAAAGCCTTATTGCACTGATAAAGGACTTTGGCAAAGTCTCAGGGTATAAAATAAATGTACAAAAGATAATCGCATTTCTTTACACTAGTAATAGACAAACAGAAACCCAAATAAAAAGCACAATCCCATTCACAATAGCCACAAAAAAAAAAAATGAGATACCTTGGCATCTTCCTAACCAGAGATGTGAAAGACTTTTACAATGAAACTACAAAACACTGCTCAAAGAAATCAAAGATGACACAAACAAGTGGGAAAATATCCCATGCTCATGGATTGGAAGAATCAACATTGTGAAGATGTCCATCTTACCTAAGGCAATCTACAGATTTAGCGTAATACCCATCAAATTACCAGCAACAATCTCAGATCGAGGGAAAAAATACAGAAATTCATATGGGAACACAGATGACCAAGAATAACCAGAACAATCCTCAGCAAAAAAAAAAAAAAAAACAAAGCAGGTGGTATCACACTACCAGACTTTAAACTTTACTATAAAGCTACAATAATCAAAACAGCTTGGTATTGGTATAAGAACAGGCATATAGACCAATGGAATAGAATAGAGATTCCAGAAGCAAAACCTCAATTTCTCAACCAACTCATGTTCAACAAAGCCTCCGCCACCCTCCACTGGGGAGAGGAGAACCTATTCAGTAAATGGTGCTGGAAGAACTGACTGACCACATGCAGAAGATTCAAACAAGACCCCTATCTAAACCCATAAACAAAAATTAACTCTAAATGGATCAGAGACCTAAATGTAAAACCTCAAACCATAAGAACTTTAGAAAATGCAGGACACACCCCGAGGGAAGTTGGAACTGGCATCCAATTCCTGAGCAAAACCCGAAACACGGGCCATAAGAGATAAGATAGACAAGTGGGACCTCATTAAACTGACAAGCTTCTGCAAAGCCAAGGAAACCATCAAGAGAGCAGG
>NW_007248766.1:0-615 GCF_000164805.1 Carlito syrichta
GCTTCCTTAGGTGGCTTGTTAGGCTGTTAATTTGTGTTCCTTCCATTTTCTTCATGTGTACTTGCAGGGATATAAATTCCCCTCTTACTACAGCTTTTAAGGCTTCCCAGAGATTTTGGTAAGATATTTCTTCATTTTCATTTGTTTCCAGGTATCTTTTGATCTATGTTTTGATTTCATCATTGACCCAGGAGTTGTTTAGCATCATGCTGTTTAGTGTCCATGTCTTTGTGGGTTTTGGGGGGACTTTGTTGGTGTTAATGTTTATTTTTATTCCACTGTGGTCCGAGAAGGTGCATGGTAGAATTTCAGTCCTTTTAAATTTGCTTATATTTGATTTATGGCCAATTATGTGGTCGATCTTAGAATACATCCCATGTGGTAACGAGTAGAATGTGTATTCTGTGGTCTTTGGATGGAGGTTCTGTAGGTATCACTTAAGTCCATATGGTCCAGAGTCACATTGAGGTTTCAGATCTCCTTGCTGATTTTTTGTCCTGATGATCTGTCTAGGGTTGTGAGTGGGGCATTAAATTCCCCAGTTATGATAGTGTTAGAGTCAATATCTTTCTTTAGTTTTCCTAAAAGTTGCTTTATGAAAAGTTGGCGCACCTA
>NW_007248766.1:2023-46385 GCF_000164805.1 Carlito syrichta
ATGGGAAAACAGACATACATACCAACTATCAGGTGAGAAAGAGACACAAGGCCAGAGAGAAGTGAAAAAAAACACGTAAGAAAGATTCCCTGAAGAATACTGATAGCTACACAGAGACAGACCAATAAAATCATGAAACAGTGTAAGTCAGAAGGCAAACAACAAAAGTGATCAAAACAAACAGTCAAAATGATAAACTCATAAGTCAAAATAAGAGATCAGACTAAAGTCACTTCAGCTCTGATCTCCAGCCTCTCTCCTTTGTTTTTCATTGCAGGTAGCTAGATTTACTCAGTTTGGGTTTTTTGTTTTGTTTTGTTTTGTTTTTTAGCCTGTTGCCTGGGAGTTGCTTTCGTCTGATTCAGCGTAGGGGTGAGGCTTTGTCTCCTGTTTAGCGATGTTGCCTTAGGAACTGAGGTGGAGGCTGTTGATAGGTGGGCGGGGCAATGGAAATCTCTGCCTGGAGAATGGCCGAGGCAGATTCACTTTCGCAGATCCATTTCTCTCCACTTGTCTGTGTCCCCAAGCTTGGAGTACCTCAGCCAGGGTGGGCCCAGAGCTCCAGAGCTCCAAAGCTCCAAAGGGCAGGCGGCGAGTGGTGAGAGTGGCCCTGGGCCCCCCACAGCGTACTTCAGCCAGGAATGGGACTGGTGTCTCTGAGGGGCGGGCACCCAGAGCCTCCCTGAGTGACTGGCGGCTTGGTGCTGGGTGCTGGACAAGAGACAATGTAGCCAGGGAGGGAGCTGAGACCTGAGACTCCCACACAGGTGGGAGTCACGTATGGTGGAACAGCAGCAGCAGGGGGCCGCAATATCCGGCCCTGTGTGGGACTGTAGGTCCCTAGGCCTCAGACCAGCGCAGCTGGTGGTGGGCTGGGGGATGGGGGAAGAAAAGTAAGAGTCTTTTTGGGAACTCACGTTCGGAGAATCTCACAAGTCCACCTATGTCATCGCCATCTTACTGGAACCCTTTATACCTTTTTCTTCTCATTTATACTATCATTCTTGGCTCCTAACAACATTAACAAAATTATTTGTTCCATTTCCCATTATGTACACAAAATATCTTCAGACACATTTAGTTTCACATGGCCATAGATTACACAGAATAGTTTCAAAATAACTATGTCAATATGGTTAATAACAGCAATCCTACAGAATAAAGTTTAAAATTTCTTTGCAGGTCTTTCCCCCAAAGAATTGGTCCCACTAAGTATGTACACTCTAGAAAATCTAATCTAAAGTTGTATGCAATATTTATGTTCCTCTGTGGTTATGTTGGGAGTTTGCTTTTTTTACTGTAAAAATCCAGATGGCAAATATTTTAGGCTTTGTGGGCTATCAATCTGTGGCAACTACTGAACTCTACAGTAGGAGCACAGGAGCAGCCATAAATAATATAGAAACCAAAGGGTGTGATGTGTTCCAATAAAACTTTGTTTACAAAAATAGGTAACAGGTCTGTCTGGTCCTGCAGGCCATGGTTTGCCCACAGGTTATGTCATCAATTTGATATATTTGTTCTATTCTTTTTTGCACTTGGAGGATTGTAAATTTCATTTCTTTATTTTTTTTATTATTTTTACTTCTTTTTTGGCATGTTAGGGTGAAGTTATACAAGTTTCATGGAAGATTCTGAGTCAGGTGATCTATGGCCCTAATTCTGAGAAATACCATCTGGAAATAAAGACACAGCTCCACAGCTGGGGGACAGTTATACCTGGAGTGAATTGTTGCCTACATACTGTCCTTTGAGGGATATTAAAGAGATGCTCAGACCCAAAACTTATTCTTGATATCCTTACGAGTTGTTCTTTTTTTCCTGTTACATCATCTTTCACATCTGATAAAATGTAAATTTTTTAAGTAACCATTTGGATATTATAAACTATGGATTCATTTATCCATTTGCTGCAGAGACCCAGAGACTTGAGGCAAAAAAGACATGGAGGAGATTGGTGAAGAAAACCAAGGAGTGTGGATCATAGGAGAGCAATATTGGAAGGCTGAACATCTGAAGGAGATGCACAAAGAATGCCACTGAGTGTTTTAGGAAGGAAAGGAGTGGCCTAGGAAAGGAGTAGCCTGGAAAAGGAGTACCTGGCTACTAAATAAAATTAGGTCCATTGAAATCAGGGACCATCACTCTCTTTTCTTCTCTGCTATGAAATAGCCAAGACCTGAATGTTGGTTTGTCCAACGCATTTTATCAGCGTGGCATTTTATTTTTTAACATCATATTTTATTTTTTTTCCATATATATTTATTTTATTTATTTTAAAGATGTACGGTACAATTCAGGGTCAGGTATACCAATGTTCATTATGCAGGTATCCTTGTTGATGAGGTATACCACCCCCACCCTGGCAGTTTCCCTCAATTGCCAATCCCTCCCCCCACCCCTGGCAGCTTCCCCCTACTGCCAATCCCTTTCTTATAGTATTATGATAATTTTTCAAGGTCTGCTTATGAGTGAGCACATATGGTACTGTGTTCTTTGTTTCTGTGATAGATCACTGAATATAATAGACTCTAAATCCATCCAAGTTGCTGTGAAGTCCATATGTTTGTCCTTCTTTATGGTTGCATCATATTCCATTGTGTATATGTATGACATTTTTAAAAATTCAGTCCCACTTTGATGGGCAGCAAGCTTGATTCCATGTTTTTGCTATTGTGAATAGAGCTGCAACAAGCATGTGTGTGAAGGTATCTTTTTGGTAGAATGACTTGAGTTCCTCTGGGTATATTCCCAGTAGGGGGATTGCTGGGTCATATAGAAAGTCAATGTCTAGTTATTTCAGAAATCGCATCAGCATGGCATTTTAAAGGGCAATAGACCTGGTAAGTTTGATGCTAGACTACAATGCAAACATCTTGTCATCTTTTGTTTAACACCCAACCTCCTGCAAGCATTTGAGTTTGCTTGGCACGTTGGTGGTGGTGGACAATAAGGAGACTTGGTCATTATAAGGGAGAAGGAGAAGAAAAAGCCAAAATATCAAGGAAGCATCAGAAGATAATACTCTGTTGCTTTCCAAATTTGTCATGCTCCAGTTGTGCTGTAACACAATTTGTACTGTGAAAAATTTAAGTACATTATAACATTCAAATTGAGTGTTCAGTCTCAAAGGAGCTTAGTACCTAAAAATAAAATAAGATGAACAAATATTTATTGGAAGTTTTCCAGTACCAGCACAGATCAAGGAAGGGAACACAATAACAATAAGCTTTTTTAAAAAATAAGTCACCTCTCACAACTTTTAATAATTTTCCTTTTTTTAATTTTTGAGACTCAAAAATAGCATAATTGACAAGTATTTTGATCTTACGATAATACACACCTGGATTGAATCCTGTCCTTTTACTGTGATCTTGTCTTCCAATCTATAAAATCTTGATGATAATATTTATTTTTCAGATTTGTTGTTTAGGGATTCCTTGGTCCTCTATTAAACATTTACTGAATCCTGAAAGGGATCAGAATATGCCACCCCAAAATATACCATGGTGGCATTTGAATCATTTTGAGCTTAGGGCAACTAAGAGTCAATTGATTCAGGGAGAGAAACCTCAGGACTTCTCTTATCTTACTAAAAGCAAAAACTTCTGAGAAATGAGGACTGCCAGGTCTCTTCCCTGGGGCAGTTTTATGGCCACAAAAAAGATGAAAAAGTAAGAATCAAGATGAATCTGCACAAAGAAACCTTACTAAATTAGCACTTGTCTTTCATGGGTTTCCCTTTATATTAATCTCTCCATAATTTACTCCCTCTAGAAGCCAAACTCCCACCCCTTTCCTTTGTCTAGTCACTTCACAATTCATCACTTTTTGTTAAAATGATATATAAGCTCTGAATTGGCTTCTTTGGTTTTTTCACTTCTTTTATGTGATGCCCCCATGCATGTAAAATTAGTTTATAAGCTTTTCCTCCTGTTAATCTGTTGTTTGTCAGGTTAATTCACAATCCTCAGAGACCAAACCTAAGAGAGTAGAGGAAGTTTTTTCTTCCCATACAACACCCACACTATTAATGGATGTCATGGCAGTGTATAAATGGATTAAACATTTTTATGAGGGGAAAGAAAGCATCACTGACGAGAGGTCAGGACAGCCAGTAACGAGCAGAACCGATGAAAATATTGTAAAAATTCATTGAATTGTGATTCAAAATTATCAGTTGATTGTGAGAAACTAGAAGATCAAATAAACATTGATAGAGAAACAGGAAAAAATCTTAACTGAAAATCTTAGCATAAGAAAGATGTGTGCCAAAAATGGTCCCAAAGAAGCTGTTGCCTCACAACAATGCACCAGCTCACTCAGCACTCTCTGTGAGTGAGTGTTTAGTCAGTAAACAAAATACTATATTGAAACACCCTTCCTACTCACCTGATCTGGTCTCCAATGAGTTTTTTCTTTGTCCAAAGATAAAGGAAGTATTGAAAGGAAGACATTTTGATGACATTCAGTACATCAAGGGTAATATGATGGCAGCTCTGATGGCCATTCCAGAAAAAGAGTTCCAAAATTGTTTTCATGGGTGGACTAGACATTGGCATCAATGCATAGCTTCCCAAGAGGAGTACTTCAAAGATGACTGTAGTGCTATTCAGTAATGAGGTATGTAACACTTTTTCTAGGATGAATGTGCTAACTTAATTGTTAGAGCTCATAAAAGTTGTTTATTCCTTATTGTCATCTACTAAGTGTAAAACAACTTTATGTCATAAAAAAATCACTGTACTTACCTCAACTAAAAATATTTTATTGCTAAAAGTGCAAATGATCATCTGAGCTTTCAGGAAATCATAATTTTTTGCTGGTGTGGGGTCTTTCTTTTATGTTAATGGCTGTTTACCGATCAGGGTGATGGTTGCTGAAGGCTAGGGTGGCTGTGGTGATTTCTTAAAGTAAGACAACATTGAAGTTTGACACATCAATGAATTCTTCTTTTCATGAAAGAGTTCTCTGTAGTATGTGGTGTTGACAGCTGTTACTCGTAATGGTATTTCTTTCAAAATTAGAGTCAATAATTAAACAAAAATGCATTGTACTTTAGTAAGGGGATTCTAAATACCCTGGCTTGATCTTTGTGTTATATAAGAGGGAAACCAAAAAACCTGGAATTTATTTATTTAAAATTGTGTATTTTGTTCTATAAGCTTAAACTTCAGTCACCTTCAAAGTACTTTTTGTTTGATGCAATACACCTACTGAGACTTTTTTTCACTTCTCGAGACAGTTTTTGGACTCATTAATTGTGTTTTTTAGTGCTTCTGCCATTTGTGTTTGTTTGGTTCACCTCTTCCCCACTGGTAAAACATTTCCCTTTGAGGGCTTTTTTTCATCCGAAAGACAAACAAAAGAAAAGCACTTGGGGTGAGATTGGATAAGTTGGGGCATGGGGAACTCAACACTTTTGGTGAAAAACTGCTGAATACTCAGTGAGATGTGGGCAAGTACACTCATAAATCACCCATCATGAAATGAGCAAACGTGTTGAAATAATCTCAAAAAATAATTTACTAAAGCGCAACACAGCCTCTTACAAAAAGCTTGCTGGTACTCTGATGCTGATGGGTTGCCAGAACATTTAACTAGTGGGGGAATCCTGCACTACAAGGGTCCCACCCACCAAGAAATAATTCCTGTTTTTCTGGAATCCTCCCTCATATACCTGTAAGAAAATTTCACATGTTCCCCATACTTTGTACTAATAAAAATACAACATTTTTATTATGGAAAATTTTAAACAAAAGTAAAGAGAATATTACATTGGCAAGACCTCATCTCTACAATAAATTAAAAATTAGCCGGGTGTGGTTGCGCACGCCTGTAGTTCCAGCTACTTGGAAGACTGAGGAGGAAGGATCGCCGGAGCCCAGCAGGTCGAGGCTGTGGTGGCCAGGAGCCGCCACGGCACTCCAGTCTGGGCAACAGAGTGCAACTCCAACTCAAAACAAAAAAACAAACAAACAAAAAATGATAAAACAATTATTAAGGTCTTGATAATCTTATTTCATCTATCCTCTCTCAAACTTTAAATTTCAGATCTAATAAAAATGATTCTAAAAATAAAAAAATACAGTCAGTCCTTTTAAACACTGACACTGCTTTATCAACTGTTTATATAATGTTCTAATTGTTTTCTTGTCAGTTTAACAATGTTCAGAGCATCTTCACCAAGAGTAGATTTAATGTTAAAAACCACTTTCCTTGTTCATTCATAAAAAGCAACTCCTCATTCATTCAAGTTTTATCATGAGATTGCAGCAATTCCATCACAGCTTCAAAATCTATTTCTAATTCTAATTCTCTTACTATTTCTACTATTCCGGCAGTGTCTTTTCCTCTGAAGTCTTGGACTTCTCAGTCATGCATAAGGGTTGGAATCAACTTTGTCCAAAGGATTGCTTGAGTTCAGAACTTCGAAACCAACCTGGGCAACATAGCAAGACCTCCTCTCTACACAAAATCAGAAAATTAGTCAGGTATGGTGGCACACACCAGTAGTACTGGAAAGGCTGAGGTGGAAGGATGCTGACATTTTTACCTCCTCCCAAGAATCACACATGTTCTTAATAACATCTAGAATGATGAGTCTTTTCCAGAAAATTTTCAATTTATTTTGCACAGCTTCATCAGAGGAATCACTACCTAGAGCAACTATAGTTTTGCAAAATATATTTTTCAAAAATAATACTTGAAAATTCTTTTCATCCATGGACTTCATAATGAATATTGTGTGAGCACACAAGAAAACAACATTATCGTCTTGTTCCTCTCCATCAAGCTCTTGGGTGACCAGTTACCTTGTCAATGAACGGTAATATTTTGAAAGGAATCTCTTTTTATGAGCAGTAAGTTTCAATAGTGGGTGTCAAATACTCAGTAAACCATGCTGTAAACAGATGTTCTATTATACAGGCTTTGTTGTTCCATTTATGGAGCACAGGCAGAATATATTCAGCATAATTTTTAAGGGCCCTAGGATTTTTGGAATGGTAAATGACCATTGGCTTGATTAAAGTCAACAGCTGCATAAGTCCCTAACAAGAAAGCCTGTCCTTTGAAGCCAGGAATTGACCTCTCCTCTCTAGCTATGAAATTCCCAGATGGTATCTTCTTCCTGTAGAAGGTTATTTTGTCTACATGGAAAATTAGTTGTTTAGTGTAGCCACCATCATTGATTATCTTAGCTAGAACATCTGGATAACTTGCAGCTTCTCCATCAGCACTTGACGCTTCACCTTACACTTTCGTGTTCTAGAGATAACTTCTCTCCTTAAACCTCATGAATAAACCTCTGCCAGTTTCAAATTGTCTTCCACGGCTTCCTCTCCTCTCTCAGTCTTCATATAATTGAACAGAGTTGGGCCTTGCTCTGAATTAGGCTTTGGCTTAAGGGAATGTTGTGGCTGGTTTGATCTTTTATCCAGACCATTAGAACTTTCTCCATATCAGCAATAAGGCTGTTATCATTTGGGTATTCACCAGAGTGGTCCTTTTCATCACCTTCAAGATCTTTCTCTTTGCATTCTCAACGTAGCTAACTGGTAAGCACAAGAGGCCTAGCTTTCAGCCTGTCTCAGCTTTTGGCATGTCATCTTCACTAAGTTTAATCATTTCTAGCTTTTGATTTAAAGTGAGAGATGGGCAACTCTTCTTTTCACTTGAATACTCAGAGGTCATTGTAGGATTATTAACTGGCCCAACTTTAATACTGTTGTGTCTCGGGAAATAGGGAGGCCCGAGGAGGAGAAAGACAGGGGGAGAGCGATCAGTGGAGCGCAGTCAGAACACAAACAGCACTGATGGATTAAATTCACCATCTTATATGAGCATCATTCATGGTACTCCAAGACAGTTACAACAGTAACATCCAAGATCACTCATCACAGATCACCACAACAGATATAATAATAATGAAAAGATATGAAATATGGCAAGAACTCCCGAATTTGTAACCCAGAGACAGGAAGTGAGCCCATGTTGTTGGAAAAATGGTGCCCATAGACTTGGTCAACCAGGGTTGCCCCAAAACTTCGATTTTTAAAAAGCACGGCATCTAAGAAGTTCAATAAAGTACAATAAAATGAGATGTGCCTGTATATCATAATTTTAAGCAGAATTTTGGAGAAAGTCATTTTATTCTGCATGTCAAGCTGGTGAAGTGAAACTTGCGCATGAATGATTATTAAAGCCTTGAACAAATCTATCATGGCCAATGGCCCTAGGTGAAGATTTAGGACACACCTTCATTTTTCTACCTGATGCAGCTCATTCTCATAACTTATCCATTTTCTAAATGTTCTCTCAAAGAAAATAATGTGACTTAACACCTCTCCACCTCTCCGCCAGCCTTCTCTGCTGTTTTGTGAGAAAACATTAGCAATCTGTTACAAGAGTTGAGCAAGCATGTGTAAGCCATCGTCAGTCTTCAGGATACGACTCTGGGACAAATCGAGAGATCTGAGAGCAGACGGTGCCCACCACTCAGACCCTTCCCGGTGGAGATAAGGCCTAACCTTTGACATTGTCCCATCTATATTTAGCAGTCATAAGTTTGACTTATTCAGGTCTTAATGAGCATTATGGCTGGGTGCGGTGGCTCATGTCTATAATCCCAGAACTTTGAAAGGACAAAGTGGGAGAATTTCTTGAGCCCAGAAGTTCAAGACCAGCCTGGGCAACATAGCAAGACCTTGTCTTTACACAAAATCATGTACGAGTAGTACTTGGGAGGCTGAGGCGGAAGGATCACTTGAGCCCAGGAGGTTGAGGCTGCAGTGAGCCATGATTGTGCCATTACACTGCAGCCTGGCAACACAGCGAGACTCCCAACTCAAAAAAGTAAAAGAGAATTTTGCAAAGGCTATTGTTCTTGCTCACATGAGAGAAGCAGCCAACCAAGACTTCTCCTTTGAACTGGAAGGTCCCCCTGCTTTCCCCCGGACACCACATACTCCTGTCATCTGCCTTCATTTTTCCCTGTGTGTGCATTTGCACCCTAATGTCCTCCATTATGTAGTGGGGTTTGTTTGGGGTTGTTTTTTTTTTTATCCTTTTTTGTTTTTTTGGCAAGTTCTTTGGATCACTTAATTCTGTTCCAGAATGCGCCTCTGTCCTGCTGACAACTCCAAATTTTCCCATTAAGTTCCTGCTGGCCAAACATCTTTCTTGTCAATCTCTCACTGAAAGATTTCAAACCCAGCTGAAAGCATTTCTTTGCCTGCACTGGCAAATAATTTCTTCCCTGATGCAACATGGGTCCAATGTCCATGCCTAGTGACTGTTTTAGGTGGTTAGCAGACTTTGAAACTTTCTGAATGTAAAATGCACTTAGATACAAGGATTACTACACGTTACAGAAAAAATTAAGCCCAATAATACCTACTGTTCTCTGTATGGCACCTAAACTATCACATTGTTCCAATATCGTGCCTGACACATATTGTATGCTCAATAAATGATGCAGAAAGAAAGGTTAGAAATGCAATATGAGACAAAGTATCTGTTTGCAGTTCAGATGTCTCTTTCACATTTTTAAAATCAACTTGTTTGGCAAAGTTCTCTATAAAATAATTATTCAAAGGTAAAAAATAAACAAACAAACAAACAAAAAACCCTGGGCCGGGCTCAGTGACTCAGCCTGGAATCCCAGCACTTTGGGAGGTCGAGGCGAGTGGATTGCCTGAGCCCGCAGGTTCAAGACCAGCCTGGGAAAATTGGCGAAACCTCATTTCTACAATAAATTAAAAAAAAAATTAGCTGGGCGTGGTAGTGTACACCGATAGTTCCAGCTACTTGAAAGGCTCAGGCAGAAGGATCACTGGAGCCCAGTGGCCCACTGATCGATGCTGAGGTGGCCGTGAGCATGCCACTGCCCTCCAACTCAAAAAACAAAAAATGAAATAATTAAAAAAAACCCTGAAAAATTCTACATACTGTAGCTTTTTCTTGAACATTTGCTCACAAGAATATCAAAGGTGCTAGAAGTCCTTCATCCGAGAAACATGTTTGACTCTGGATTTTCCAGAGTATTCCATGAAATTCTTCGTTCTTAATTCTTTTAGTATTGCCTGTTCACATCCTACAGGACCAGTTTTCTTCAGAGCACACTTGAGCAAATGTAGCCTGAACTCCATCAGATATGATTCAGAGAATGCCAGTGTGAATTGTTCCCATGCAAAGAGCTTCTGAAACTACAACTATAAACTACAAAATGCCTCTGAGACCACACCAAGGTCATCCTGATTAAAGTACTTGCTCATGTGAAGTCAAAAGCATATGATTCCATCATACTTTACATATTGTGTATTCTAAACATAACCTGAGCCTTTGTTGGGAGGGTGTGATTGAGCCTCAGAGACTAACAGCTAGAGCAATGCCAGGCAGTGTGGCTGTGGTCGTGGGGTGTGTTATAGCCCACTCTGGGGATCATTGCAAATGAACCACACAATGGAGAGACACATTTATTTGTGTGTCATCTGGTCTTGGCATTCAGTTCCATTCCGTGTAATTAATTTAATACGGTAAAACAAAGCATCGATTACACTCTTCAAATTCAACTGGAGCCTGCCATGTTTAATGAGAAGGAAGCAAGAAATGATTGGAACCAGAGTTTGCAGATGTCAATTAGTCAATGATAAAAGCAATCTGAGCCTATTCTACATGAAGAAGAGCTCAGGGTTGGCCTGGTTGTGGCATCTCTCAAGACCTGTCACTCAGGCAGATTATTTTTTTGGTCACCAGATAGATATTCCACCTGTAACTTCGGTATGAGAATGCACTGACATCTAGTGGACAACAAGATGGTTGCTATTTTGGCCACAATTTCAATGTAGAAATTAGTAAACTACATAATAATGGTCGTTGAGAAGGCTCAGTTCAAATACAATTTCAAGTCCATCGATTTTTTTCTCACAGTTGAATCCAGTTAATTATATTTGTATTTAAGTTAATATTATATTTGGAAGATTTTTGTCCCCATGAACAATACCCTCTCATTGTCTTGTGAAATGCTGGTTCATAATGACATGTCTACGAGAATCAACAACTTTATATGCAGATAAAAACAGGTAACACAATGCCAAAGACATCCAAAAGATGATATGGAATTTTTTCTTTTTTTTTTTTCTTTTTTTTTTTTTTTTTGAGTTGGAGTCTCACTCTGTCGCCCAGACTGGAGTGCAGTGACCACTCCCAGCCACTGCAGCCTGGACCTGCTGGGCTTCAGCAATCCTTCCACCTCAGCCTTCTGAGTAGCCGGGATTACAGGCACACACTACCATGCCTGGTTGATTTTTTTTTTTTAATTTATTGTAGAGATGAGGTCTTGCCAAGTTGCCCAGGCGGGTCTCGAACCTGCGGGCTCAGGAAATCCACTCATCTCAGCCTCCCAAAGCGCAGGATTATAGGCTGAGCCACCGAGCCCAGCAGGAATTTTTTTATTTTCTATGTTTTTGGAAAAGAAAAAATTTTGTCTAATTCTCAAACACACATGAATGAGTAGGTGCTAACCACCTGCCAGTCAGAAATTAAAGAATCTTAAGAAGTGTGACCAAAAATGTGCAAAGTTGAGTATATTTGTCTCCGATGATACACCAATAGGGGGAAAGAAGGGCATTTAAGTAAAAGAGAAGGTTTGTGTGCCCAGTTTTTTTTGTATCATTGATCGAAAGAGTCTGTGACAGAGATCTTACTTATCTGGTTTATTGAATGACACCTTGTAGGAAGTAATTAGTGTTACGATGTGAGGAGAAAAATAGACAACATCTGTCTCTTTGACTCTTGAATTGTGGACTAACTGAGAAATAAATTAAAGAAGTAAAGTAGACAAAGATTTAAAAACATAAGTTTTACACTTCGTAAAGCAGATAGGAGAATGCTGTTCAATCTGTGTCCAACAGATCTTTCTAATACTGCCTTTTCCTTCTGGATTAAATTTACACTGAAATAATTACAGTGCTTTTCTGTTCAGTTCTTGTATAGCCCTATTTTTTCCAAAACTATGTGAATTACTCACAATTTTCTGTATTTGTTCTCCCTAATATACAGTGCCCCAAATTATCCAAAACTTGGAAATAAAGTAAAAGGGAAGTAGGATGTCTTTTCAATGTCATACTAGAATTGTGTTTAATAGGCTTACACAAAGGATCGTTTAATTTTCAACAAGAATGTACTTGCATTTGACTTAATACTTATTATCTGAATAGAGCCCAAACACTGTGAAGTTATGTGTTAATTTGTAGGGTTTTACACTGTGGGACTGAGTATACAAATGGACAGCTGCCATTGCCAGATCATATATTAAAAATAGAATTCCTATCCACAGCCTGCAGGAATCAGTCCAGGAAACCAACCCCATTATCTATAGGAACCAGCCCAGGAAGCCAGCCTGACTCTGATGTACAGCCAGCCTTACAGGAAATCAGACTGCTATCTCCAGGAACCAGCCAGGAAGACAAACAATGGCCCCTGTAACAATTGGCCCAAAAAGACTAGGAATAGATCAATAACTGACAGGGTCTGTAATGTGTGTTTCTGCTTCCAACCTAGGCCCAACCTGAGAAAACCAAAAATTCACCCCTCACCAATCACATAGGATGCCCATTTCTAGTTAGCTTACCTCCAGTTTCTTCCTGCTAATAGGTTTCAATCTGGGCATACCCAAAGCTTTCCTTTTTGCCACTCTAAAGCTTTTTTGCTTCTTTGCCTGCCTTTGAGTCTCTTTCAAAAATGTAAGTGATGGTGGCTGACTCCCTTGTTACAGCAAGTTTTGAGCAATAGTCTTTTCTTCTTCTCATTTGGTTTGTTTTTATTTATTTCCACAGGCCAGTGGAAAAGAGAAACTCAAAAGTTAATGTTTATTGCCCCATAGAACATTAACCAGCTTTGTATACAGCCTGGCAATCTTATTTTAGCATTATTTTTGCTAATGTTGAGAAATAACTGTTCCTTATATCTTCTTGGAACCAGTTTTATTATCTTACTTGTTCCCTCATTAATGAGTTGGCTAAATTGTTGACAGGTACGCATTCTATATTTGCATGACAGTTAGGTTTTTAAGTTTTTGAAAATTACACATTTACAACAGAAAAGAAACAAAATTCCTGTAAGCATCTGAGAAGAAATCCAAGTCCATATTTTATTAAAAGCTATATTGACAGAGGAAACGGAATTCTATTAGGCCTACAGGGTGTCTGCAATTTATTTTAATATTGAAAGATAACTTTGTCATAGTTATTTGTTAAAGGGATTTACCAAACTTTCTTAGATGATGGACTGTGGAATTACATAGCTCTGAGTGGCCCAACTTTAAGTGTATATTAATCAGTTTTTGCTATGCAACAACCTCCAAATGCTACTTCAGCACTTACTTTTCTCACTCAGATGTGTGCAAGCCAGATGGGCACTGCTTGAGATGTGGGTTGGGTTCAGGTCTGCTCCACCTCTGGACCGGAGGCTACCTGGGACAAATTCTTCTCATGGTGATGACAAAAAAGAGAACAAGTTCCACCATGCAAACAAACCTCAGCTTATGTCATGATTGCCAGCATCTCACTGGTCAAGGAAAGTCACTGATCCATGCCCCAAGGCAGGGGATAGAGAGAGAGGTATACCCCTCCAGCCGAGGGAAGCACTGTGAAGAAGTAACATGTCAGAATGTGGATGTATACACCTCTAACAGAGAGGGAGAAATGTCACTTAATCTACAGCAAAAACAAACCTACAAAGGAAAAAAGAGCACTGCTGATCAGCTTTCAGAAGTGCGGGCACCCAGTCACATACCAGACGTGGGAGAAGGCGAAGTGGAGATAGGACACATTCACCAGAGTGAAAGGCCATGAGTCAGTGGAATCACAGATCTTTTGCATCTGCAGAGCTATTCGGCAGAATTTAGAAAAAAAAAATCACAATATCAGAAGCAATTCACCAGTAAACAGGAATCAAGCGTTGAGCTTGTGGCAGCCTCTGTCATGAGAATTTCAGGGCGTGTCAGAATAATTAGGCATTTGCCCTATTGTTGTGCTCTGGTTCCCAAAGGTGTTGATTAAGGTAGAAATAAACAACACTCTACAAGCAGAACTTGAGCCCATGGGATTAGGGGACAAGTATATTCTGAATATACTAAATAAAATTTCTGAAAATCTTACCATGAGACTAAATTCTGCTCAGTGTTTTGGTTTCATTTTCTCTTTCATAAAACTGACTAAATTAAAGCTAGAGTCTCATTTCATCGCCATGCCTATAGCCACCCTGTAGTTATCAAGAATTCGTGTCTGTTAAAATACCAATAGTTCATGGACTGTGACAGATAAATTACCAGGCTTAAATTTTATCTTTAAAATAAGTTTGATCAAACGTTGAAAACACTGTGTTAAACAAAATTATGAGAGGCCATTGTTTTGAACTGAGCTCCTGCACTGCACCCCAGCAGACCAGACCAAACCAAAATGGAGTCACTCATGCTAAGGACACATAATGAAACTGAAATTTTAAGGAGAGCAGGCAAATCCCCAGACAAGTTTTCCCTAAAAACAGGAGAGTCACATCAATCAGAAAGAACCCAGTATACTTGAGTCAGTGTCATAAGGAAATCGTCTCTGCTTTAACCCCTAAAAGAAAAGTAACCTGTAGTCACCTGATGTTAACCAATCTACTTTTAAAAACTGATTCTGTTTCCTTGTTCCCATTTTACAAAAATCAGTTGTTTTGTCATACTCAGCAAAACATTTATTCTATTTTTTTTAAATAGGAGGCTGCCCAATTCTAGGATCACAAGTAACAGCCAATTAGATCTTTAAATCATATTTGCTGTAACTTTGTCTTTTGGCAGCTCTTACATAACAGATACAATCCATTTTTGACTATCAAATAAGCTATAATAAATTTTTTTTATTCCATGCAGCCCATCCAAATATTCGTATCCAATTACATGACCAACTGTTGCAAAACTTTAGATCCCTAATAGGAAAATAATTCAGTTTGCCACTCACTATTTTTTTCACTAGAGATTATTTTTTTGAGATTGTTTCATTGATACATGCAGTTTTAGTTCTCTCATTCTTTGTGCTATATTGCATTCTACCTTCTAGCCACCTGCATATTCTGTTTTTGAAATTCTCTTTTTCTTTTTTTTTTTTGAGAGTCTCGCTCTATCACCCAGGCTGGAGTACAGTGTGTGATCATAGCTCACTGCAGTCTTAAACTCGTGGGCCCAAGAGATCCTCCTGCCTCAGCCTCCCAAGTAGTTGGCACTACAGGCAGACACCACTATGCCCAGTTAATTTTTTAAAATAATTTTTGTTGAGATGGAATCTTGCCATGTTGCCCAGGCTGGTCTCAAATTCATGGCCTCAAGTGACCTTCCCGCCTTGACCTCCATAGTGCTGGAATTACAGGTGTAAGTCACTGTACCCAGCTAAAATTCATTTTTGTGTTAATAGTTATTTTGAGTTATTACTTGAGTTTGCCACTCCAAAATATTCTTTTTCTTGCTTTATCTATCTTTACACGTGTCCCAAGGTCTTAATACCTACTCCCTAACAGAAATGCATCATGGTTGGAATGTAACCCAGACCTGTTATAAGTATAAAGAGACAGGGCATGCTAGTATGATCTGTGGTTTCTTCAAAACATCTCATTAATAACAGAGGCCAATATTATTCTAGTAAAACAAATATTCAAGATGCTTTAGTCTGGGCCAGACTTTGTAGCTCTTGACTAGCTCACTGTGCATCTGTGGCCAGTCTGTGGAAGGCTGACTGGTCTGGCACGATCTGTCTTACATTTTTACAGGTAGACTGGCTATTGGCTGGATCAATAAGCAGCTGGTCACATCTCTCATCTTCCAACAGGCTCCAAGTTCCCAAGACCTTTGAGTATAGATAAAGGCTCTGAACTGGCACAACATCACTTCATCCACATTCTGTTGGCCAGAGTAAAACTCACAGACAGCTTATATTCAAGGTCAGTATTCCGGTTATCTATTTGTATGTGGCAAACCGCTTCAAAACATAATAGTTTTTTTTAAATCCTTCATTTTGCTCACAAATGAGGTTTTGCCAGTCAACCTGATTTTAGAATTTCATTTCTGTTCCACTAGACATATCAGTTTGGCAGCCCAGTTAATGCTGGAGAATCCACTTCAAAGGTGGCTCCATCACCTGGATGGCAAATTCCCCTCCAGGGAGACTCTGCAGGGGCAAACTGGCTCCCTTTCTTACAGAATAATGGCTGGGTCCTCAAAGCCATCACCCAAAGAGACAGTAAGTAATAGTTGCTAGTTTCCTTTTTGGGGGTGGGGCAGAGGCTCACTCTGTCACCCAGACTGGAGTGTAGTGGCCTGCTCACAGCCACCACATCCTCGACCTGCTGGGCTCAGGTCATCCTTCTGTCTCAGGAACCACAGGCATGTGCCATCATGTTCAGCTAATTTTTTTATTTGTTGTGTAGACGAGATCTCACCATGTTGCTCAGGTTGGTCTTGAACCCCTGAGCTCAGGCAATCCTCTCGTCTCTGCCTCCCAAGGTGCTGGGATTATAGGCTTGAGCCACCGTGCCCATCTAGCTGCTGGTTTCTTAAGGTTTGGCCCAGACCCTTGGTACCACTTATACCATATTCCTTTTGTCAAGCAGTCAGCACCCAGATTCACAGGGGAGGGAACATGGACCCATCTCTCAATGAAACAGTGTCAAAGAATTGGGAGGCTATTTTTTAAAATGGCCACAGGCAGTCTCTAGACTCCATCCTTGATAGAAGAAGTGACATCACTTTACAAAAAAGACATGGATACTGGGAGAGGCAAAGAGTTGTAACCATTTTCACAGTCAATCTATCACAGTGTGAACAGGGAGAAGGGGAGGGGTTTCCGATTCAGTGTTTTTTCTACTCCTTTTAACTAAGCTGTTATTTACTTTTCTCAGTTTTTTGTGAGCTAAACTTATCAAAACGTAAATTTAGAAGTGCTGTTCTTATTATTTAAATTGTTTAGAGGATTTTATATAGGGAGCCTTTATAAATGCCTCCTTTTTATTTCAAAATAAATGTTCGCACTTTAGCTCCCCTTGAAAGATGAGAAATCATGTTTTATTGATGGGATAACTATTATAAAACAACAGTGCATGTAATCATCTTATTCCACTTGACAGGATGAACATAGCCATTTTTCACACAAAAAGAGACAGTGAAGTACTCAATTACAGCTGTGTGATCAACGCAAAAATCTCTCATTCACATGAACTGTAGAGTCACTGATTAGACATGGGGCAGAGAACTAAGTGAATGGGGCCACCCTGGATTTTCTTGAGGCTGTCTTCTCTGGCCCCTCTGGACCACAGCTGAAATGACCCAGAGGCCAGCCAAACAGAATTACCCATCGACTTCCCCAGGTTCATTCATGCCCGCTGAAACTTTGCTCCATGGAACGCAACCTCTCCTTTTGGGAGGAAATTCTAAGCTGTACACACCAATTATATTCCAAATCCCTGTTTTTCCCTTCCTAGATGCAACCTGATTTCAGAAGAGAGATATGACCTCATAAAAGTCCAAAACATAAAATATCTATAGCAACCACATAGTATGGTTTGATAAGCATAGTTTATATGCTCCAAGCACCTCTTGGGGAGCATTGGAGTGGTAATTGCTATGATCCATCAAGCGCTTGGCTTGGGCCAGTTTCTGTGTTCTGTGTTTTTCAGATGGTTTCAGTTAGGACTGTATTTGACAAGAAACAGAAAACCTTATATATTGCAGCTTTTAAAAAGTGAACTTTTAAAATGCTTCTGGAAGCATAAGGATCTGGCAACATCAAGATACAATCAGCAACTTATGCTTCTTTCTGCTTGGATTTTTTTCCTTTTTTTTTTTGAGAAGGGAGTCTCACTCCATCGCCCAGGCTGGAGTGCAGTGGCACTCTCACGGCCACCCCAGCATCGACCGACTGGGCTCCTGAGATCCTTCCGCCTCAGCCTTCCACGTAGCCGGAACTGCAGGTGCGGGCTACCACACCTGGCTAAATGTTGTTTTATTGTAAGGCAAAGTCTCGCCAAGTCGCCCAGGCTGGTCTTGAACCCTCAGATTCAGACAATCCACTCATCTCGGCCTCCCAAAGTCCTGGGATGACGGGCTGAGCCACTGAGCCCAGCCTGGACAGAATCACAGCCGAGAAATAGAGAAATAGGAAACACAGCCCAGAGGCCTTGCTCACCGTGATTAAACCAATCCAGAAGACCCTCTTAAAAACACACATTCCTGGCTTTCTGAATTCCATAAGTCACTACGTTTCCTTTTTATTAAATAGATTGGAGTTGTGTTTCTTGTCTTTTGGAACTGAAAGAGCCTTAATCGATACAAAGCCCCATTTGGAAAATGAGGAAATGTGAGCGCCTCCAGATCTATCTCAAAAATATATAATTAACTGAGTATAGTTGTTCTTCGCATTCACATCGTAAGAATTTGTACAGTAAGAATCCAGAATTGAGAAACGACAGGACTGAATTTGTGGAAAGTTGCAAAAGTGCTATTTAGAGGAGAATACACAGCCTTGCTGCTTGTAATAGAAATAGGGACTGAAATGTATTGAGCTAGGAGCTTAGAAAGAAGACACCAGAATAAATCTAATAAAAGGAAGAGGAGGATGAAGAAAAGAACAGAAGCTAATAAAACAGAAATCAAAGATAAAGTACACAGGATTAAACGCATAATGAAAATTTTAAAATATTTACAACTAAATTATAATGATAATACTATCTATTAAAACACGCAGGTGGAAACAAAATTGATACTTGGAAGGAAACTGATAGTTCTAAATGCTTGCATTGGGGGGCAAAGGCTGGAAGTTAATTTACTAGACGTTCAACTTAAGAATGTAGAAGAGAACAACAAAAAAAATTCAAAAAGTAAAAAGAAGAAGAAGATAAAACAAGAGGAGATCAAAGAACAGGATCAAAAGCCAACAGTTGGTTCTTTGAAAAGGCTACTGTGATAGACAAAGGCTTAGTAATCATAAGCAAGGAAGGAAAAAAGAAGGGAGACAAATAAATATTAGGAATAAAAAGGGCATATGGATAGATTTCGCAGAGATGTAAAAATAAATAAAATACCATTGTGAAAAATTTGTGTGCTAATAAATTTGACAACAAATAAAATGGTCAACTTCCTAGAACAATATAACAATACTGATTAAAAAAAAAAATAGAACACAAACTATATAAAAGCCTTTAAGGAAAAAGAGTCAGAAATTTAAAATTTTCACATGGGCAAGATCAATTTTCAGGTAGGTTCTATCAACTTTTCGGATACTCTATTCCAAAATATACAAACTCTTCCAAGCACTAATAGATGAAATATTATTCTCAGCCCATTTTAAGAAAGCAGAACAACTTTCTCACCAAAACTAGAAAAGAACATGAAAATGGCAAGTGCTTTTTATTCATATAATATTTTCAGGATCCAAGAATGAAAGAATGTATTAGATCACAAAACATCACTAAACAAAAGAGAAAAGATTGAAAAATTCTGTATTAAAACAGCTATCTATTCATCAAAAACACTAAAATTAAATAAAGGCAAGCACAAAATAGAAGAAAATATTTCAACACACATATAACAAGCAAAGGAATATTATCTAGAATACAGAAAAAATTCAAGAGTGAGTTTCTTCAATAGAGTAAACCAAGGTAGAATTTCCTCAGCACCTAGAGAAGAATGAATTCAGCAGCATGCCCCATGAGTCTCCAAAGGAGTGATAATAACACTCAGAGCAAAGAAGAAGAAAAAAATTCACTGACCTGGGCTGCAACTGACCTGACTCTTACGTGCACCAACTCTGTTCAACACAGTCTCCAGACACAGTGGGGAAAATGAGTGAGGGGAATTCAAGAGTTCTGTGCTCTTGTTATGAAGTACAAAAAGCAGTGGAAAGTTTTCACAGTAGACTAGAACAAGCAGAAGAAAGGATCTCAGAATTGAAGACAAGGCTTTTGAATTAACCCAATCAGACAATAAAAAATAAAGAATCAAAGGAATGGAACAAAGTCTCCAAGAAAGATGAGATTATGTAAAACATCCAAACCCAAGAATCATATGTGTTCCAGAGAAAGAAGAGAAAGCAAAATGTTTGGGAAACCTATTTGAGTGAATAATGGAGGAAAGCTTCCCTGGCTTTGCTAAAGATCTAAACATCCAGATACAAGAATCCCAAAGAACCCCCAGAAGGTTAATTGCAAAAAGGTCATCCCCAAGGCGTATAATCATCTGTCTATGCAAAGTTAATGTGAAGAAAAGAATTTTAAGGGAAGTAAGAGAAAAGCATAAAATAACTTACAAAGGTAAACCTGCCAAACTAACTGCAGATTTCCCAGAAGAAATCCTACAAACCAGAAGGGATTAGGGGCCCATCCTCAATCTCTTTAAACAGAATAACTGTCAGCAAGAGATTTTGTATCCCACAACACTGTTTCATAAATGAAGGAGAAATGAAATTCTTTGCAGACAAGCAAACAATGACAGAATTTGTCACCATTAAACCAGCTCTACAAGAAATGTTCAGAAGAGTACTCTGTACTGAAACAAAAGGCTGAAATACACCAGTAGAAAAACACTGGAAATCATAGCCTTTATGAAACACGAGCATAATAGAAAAAATAAACAATGCAACGAGATAACAACCAGCATGATGAATAGAATAGTGCCTTACATATCATTACTTCTCTGTAGGTAAATGGTCTCAATGCCCCACTAAAAAGATATCGACTACACTTAGCTGGTGGGAAGATACTATGATCACGAAGGTGGTTTTCTCAGGGTGAGGCTTATCCATTGCACTCCTGATGTGCTGACTCCTGTGATTTCCCCAAATGTGGGAAACTTGACCGCAAAATTTGTGGCTGTGGGGAGAGTGTATTTGCACTCTCCCCTGTTTTTTGTTGTTCAAAAAGTAGGCTTCTGGGTTTGGTTTTGTTTTATTTTGAATGTATAAGTAATTTAGTCATAAAGTTATTAGACCAAAAAAAAAAAAAAGTATAGACTGGCAGAATGAATTAAAAAACACAACCCAAATACCTGTTGCCTTTCAAGAGACCCACTTAACTCACAAAGACACCTATAGACTCAAGGTCTATAGTGTGGGGAAAGATGTTCCACACAAATGGAAACTAAAACCAAGCAGAAGTAACCATTTTCATGTCAGATAAAACAGACTTTAAATTCACAATAGTAAAAAAATAAAGATGGTTGTTATATAATAATAAAGGGACCAATTCAACAAGAAGACATAACAATTTTAAATATATATGTGCTTAACACCAGAACCCCCAGCATTATAAAACAAATTCTACTAGACCTAAAACTGAGATAGACAGCAAATCAATAATAGTGGGAGACGTTAACACTCCACTGACAGCAATAGACAGATCATCAAGGCAGAATGTCAACAAAGAAACATTGGAGTTAAACAGGACTCTAGAGGAAATGAAACTAACAGACATCTGCATCTCTGACCTCTGTCTCCCAAAGTGCTGGGATTATAAGTATGAGTCACCGTGCCTGGCAACAAAAAAATTTTAAAGACATAGACTGTTACTTCACACAGAAAAGAATTACAAATGGTAAATAAACACAAGGAAAAAATGTCCAAATGCATTACTAATGAAGGAAATACAAATTAAAATCATAATAAGACATATTTTTAAATAGACTGGCAAAAATTAAGAAATTTTTAAAATATGTCCCATAGGATAGGAATCAATGAAAATTCATGCACTGCTCATGAAGAGTAAATGGTTACAGCAAACTAAGGCCAGTATTTTAGTCCTTTTCTGTGTGTTTGGGAATTCGAATATCATAAGACACAGTTATTTCTTGCTTGGGCACACTCTAGAGGGAAGTTTGCACATATATTATTAGAACAGCAAAGTTGAAAGAATTTTACAGGAAGCACCCACATACCTGTCACCCAGATTCTACGACTAGTATTTTACTAGACTTGCTTTATATCACACATCGATCTATCTGCCTCTCTGCCCTCATCACCCCATCTCAATGTTGGCATGCATTTCAAGGTAAATTGCAAACATCAGTACACATCCCCATTTAACATGTTACTCCGCATAATACTAACTAGAGTTCAATATTTCTTTGCAGTTTTTTTCCTTTGGGGGTAAAATGTACATGGATGTATTGTATTCACACAGTTAAGTGGACAAACCTTAAATGCACATGCATCAAGTTAGACAAATGCATACACATTTGTAACCCAAGCCTTTATCGAGATATGGCACGTGACCCTTCCTGGTCAATCCCTCCTCCCCTACTACGGTCAATCATTCTTGTGATACTTTTCTACCACAGAAAAATGTTGCCCAGTCTATCACTTTATATAAACAGCATCACACAATATATATTCCATTGTATAAGGTTTCTTTCACTCAACATAATGTTTTAGAATCATTCATGTCATTGCCTGTCTCAGTAGTTCATTTCTTTTTATTGTTGAATAGTTATCCGTTGTATGGATATAACACAGTTTGATCAATCTATGCTCATATTGATGGAAACACCTGGGTTGTTTCCAGTTTGACACTATTATGATTAAAATTAAATATTCTTATATTTCTTTCTGTGAAGATATTTTATTTATCTTAGGTAAATACCTAAGAGTGAAATTTCTGTGTCATAGGGTTAAATGTTTCATTAAAGATTTAGTTAAGAAACTATCAGAACTTTTCCAAAATGGTTGTACCCCTTTATATGTCCACTGACAATTTGTGACCACTCCACGTCCTCACCAATATTTGTTATGGTCCGTTATTTTAATTTTATCCATTCTGATGGATATGGTTTTAATTTGCATTTATCTGATGAATAATTATGTTGAGCACTTTCCCATGTGGGTATCAGCAATTCAGTATGTTTTTGATGACATGTCTGTCACATGTTTGTGACATGGCTGATGTTTATTATTATTAAATTCTAGGCATTTTTTATATAGTTTAGATACTACACCTTTGTCAGATATCTATTTCATAAATATTTTCTCCTAGTCTGTGGCTCATCTATTAATTTTCTTATTGTTTTATTTTTGAAGAGCAAAAGTTTTTTTTTTAACTTTGATTTTAGCTTCTAAATTGAATTTTATAGTTCATTTTGAATTGATTTTTGTATCCAGTAGTATATTTTGAGGAAGTTTGATAAACTGAATTTCAAGTTTTTGTGGAAGAAAACTTTACAAAAAACCGGGACAGTTTTTACGACAAGCAAGATATATTACCAAACGATATTACTATTAATCAAGGAGTGTTATGTGTTCAAAAAACAGAAAATAGATCAACCAAATATGAGAGCCCAGACACAGAACTGAAGATATATATGTGGATTTTTTGTGTCATGTGTGTATGTGAGTGTACAAAAGAGTTTACATCACAAATTAGGGAGAAAATACATGAACTATTTCATAGATGTAGTTAAGAAAATTGGTTCACTAGTTGGAGAAAAATGAAGTTGAAATTCACATCACAACACATACAAAACTTCAAGAGTATTAGAGTTGTAAATGGAAAAGATGAAAATGTGAAGATAAGAGTACAAAATATATGAAAGTATCTCAGAGATGTTGGAGGGGGAAGAGATTTCATATATAAGATCCAAAAAATGTGAACTGCAAGGAAGGAAGACTGATTGATTTGGCCATATCAAAATTAGATAATTCTCCTTAATAAAAAGACATGAAATTATCATGCAAGAGACAGACCAAGAGAAGATATTTGAATCACCCAAAACTCACAGGGAATTAATATTTAGAACTACTAAGGAGTTGCTAAAAATCAGCAAAAGAAAGAAAAACTGGCCAAGGGTAAGATTAGGAAGTTCAAAAACTAGAAAATACAAATGACTTAGAAAAACACAAAGAGATAATCTTATTATTAATCAGGGAAATTCTAAAAAAAAACACAACTTTACACAAAAAATGCTGACAATAATTGAAAGCTAGATAACATCAAATGTGTAGATGTTATGAGAAAAAGGTAATTCCCCCAGCCCACTGAATGAAGTATACACTAGTTCAGACAATGTCCTGAACAATGCAGCATATTCACTTCTGCGTATGCACTTCACAGAACCTCTCACACAGGTCCACAAAGTGGGGACAAGGACGCTCCCTGCCACCTTGTTTGTGAAAACAAGATTCCTCTCTAGAAGAATGGATAAGTAGAATTTGGCAAATGCATGTGATGGGTTGCTATGAAAACTACATAATAGTCAGGAACGATAAACCAGACTTACACATAAATAGTTCTTTAAAATAACATTCAGGCTGGGCACAGTGGTTCACACCTGTGATCCCAGCACTTTGAGAGGTCAAGGCGGGAGGATCGCTTGGGCCCAGGAGTTAGAGACCAGCCTGGGCAGCATAGTGAGACACTCATCTCAAAAAAAAAAAAGTAGCTATATGTGATGGCACGCACCTATAGTCCCAGCTACTCAGAAGGCTGACACAGGAAGATCAATGGAGCCCAGGATTTGAAGGACACAGCAAGCCATGATTGTGCCACTATAATCTAGCCCAGGCAACAGAGTGAGACCCTGACTCAAAAAACAAAACAAATAACAAATAAATAAATAACAACCAACCAGACCAACAAACAAAAAAGACATAACATTCAGTGGAAGAAAAAAAAAGAGAGAATCTATTTCTCTTTATCTAGCCTAATATCTAATCTTTGTTACAATTTTATAATTGAAAACACACACACACAAAGACACCATACATTTTTCCAAGCTACAGCAATATCTAAATAAACATATACAAGAAGCTCAGGAAGTTCACTTATCAAATACACCAGAGTGAGTGTCTAAGATGCAAAATGGCACTGAAAGTGGGGATGAAAAAGAAAATAACAATATAAAATAAAACATAAGAGAAGCCATGAACAGATTAAAGTAGAGAGCATGACACCACAGCAAGTGAAGAGTCAAACTCCTTTCTGAACGACTCAGTCGCATACACGCAGATACACACTCATTCCCTGGATGTGTTTTTAAACGGCCTGTAAATCTATTGACTCCTCTGACCTTACAGCTTTTGTTGTATCAGCTAAGCCATAAAGCTATCAGAGAGACTATCAAAAGTTTTGCCCAAATCACAAAATAATATCGAATACTTTTGAGCTATCAAAATAGGAACCAAATCCTTAAGAAGATATTATTGTTGATATGACTGACTTGTTTTAGGGACCAAATTAGCTAGACAGGAAGGACTTATGTCAGTATTTGTCAAATCCTTCTCTAAATTTTCACACATGAAACATTTCTTAGTTTTCCTCTAGAATTGTTTTAGATTTTTTTTAATATCAAGTTTTAGGCATTCAATTCCTAGTAACTCCCTTTTGAAAAGCAGATCATATTTTTCCTTGTTTTACCCTTCTTATGCCTCTTCCATTCTCCAAAAGAGTCTCAAAAATAAGGACAGTAATAATAATCATCACCTTAAAATAATAAACATAAGATAAAAACTGCAAATTTCTTTATGCTTCTAGGGTGGAATCCATCTGGGTTTGGATGGGTAAATGCATTTAAAGTAGCTTTGTGATGTTTTGCAAACTCAATCATGTTTTATGTATTCTAATACTAAGTAATTGATTATTTACCATAGCTCATAGCCTTTGTAAAGAAATTCAGTGATTTAAACCAACACATTAAAAATATAAACATAAAGTGGAAATAGAAATAGCAGTGGAAAGGTAAATACTGATTCAATATTCACCAGGTTACATTTAAAAAAGACTTAACAATGATGCAGTAAGAATCAGAGATGCAAATTCTAGTTCCAAATTGTCCACTAATGACCTTCATCTATAAAACGGTGAGTCATTTGTCAGGATCAAATAAGATAATGGATGTGAAATATTCCTGCAAACTGCAGAGTAAAAAGTAAATGGATATTTTAATTTTTATTTCTAAAATCGTGACCAAAGAAATGGAAGGGTGTATTAGCTAAAATGTTTTGATTGCATGTAAGAGGTAAGCCAGTTCCAACTAGCCCAAGTGATAAAATAAATTTATTAGCTCCATATCTGAAAAATCCTGGAGGAAGACAGGATGTGTGGACTCAAATGGCATAGGCAAAGTCTGCTTTTCCTCTCTTTACTTTTCAGCTCCAGTGCCTCAATAGTTATCTACCTTCAGAGCCACAAAATTGTTATCAATAACATCAAAGGTAACATGTTTCCTGGTACAAATCTGGAAGAAATTAGGTCTGCAGGCCCCAGAATTTAAATGAAATCCCTGTCTTTGGCTCTGATTAGCCTAACTTAGGATATGTGGCCATTCAGTAACCACCACTGTGGCCAGGAGCATGGGACATATGATGTGCTTAAGTTAATCAGGAATTGTTTCTAAAATGGCTGCTTTGCACACCTCCAGGGGGCAGTATTCACATATCTCTGAGATTAGATGTTGGATAGTCAGTTGGTACAAGTAATCTACCGTGAGTCTCTGGGAGAAATGTTAATATTTACATGAGACATTTTTTGAGCTAGGAATAAGAAAGTCAGTCTCACTGATTGCAGGCCAAATCAACAGGAAAAAAGTCCTAGATTTCATCCATTCATGATTTTCCTCATCTCTGAATATCCCTACTATGAACAGAATTATGTCCCCATCAAAATTCCTATGTTGAAGCCCTAACTCCCTGTGTGATTGCATTTGGAGATCAGGCCTGTAAGGAAGCAGTTAAGGTTACATGAGGTCATTAGGTTGTGGCCCTGTTCCAATAAGATCAGTGTCCTTATAATAAGAGACACCAGAGAGCTGCCCCCAGTCCCTAACAGGCACCATGAAAGGATCATGTAAGAACACAGTGAGAAGGTTGCCATCTGCAAGCCAGGAAGAGAGCCCTCGCCAGAAACCAGACTTGCTGGCACCTTGATCCTGAACTTCCCAGGCTTCAGAACTGTGAGTAATACGTTCTGCTGTTTAAGCCATCTGGTCTGTGGTATTTTGTTATCACAGACCGTGCAGACAAAGACAGCCCTCTTCCCATGTTCTCCCTGTACACAAACACACCTTGATTTCTGAACTCAGAGGCTCAAAAAGTCTTGTACACTCATGGTTTCTGTTTCCCAAACCCTCTCCCCCTCTTTTTTAAACCAACTTACTAGGGTGAGGCTTACACCAATATTTTAGATAAATTTTTTGGAAAACATTGTATACTTTTCAGCCTTAATCTCACATGATTACTTAGAAGCACGTATCTTTTCAGAGTGCTCCATTCTTCTTTCCCTCTTTTGGAGTCTGTAACCCAAATTGTAATATTCTTCCTACTCTCTGGCTCACTCCAGTTTTCTTTACCGATTCCCTCATTTTGCTCAATAAATGCTGACGTGTTTCTAGTCTGTCTTCATGTTCTTATTCTTTTGGTATTTCTGGTTCTTGAATACTTCGTACCATCTCTGTGCTGATGTCTCTTACACATAAACCCCCCGAGCCCTCCTCATGCATTCAACTTCCTGCCAGGCATCTCCAAGTCAATTTCACAGATCCCTCACATTCAATCATTCAAAACAAGGTTTGTTGTTAGTATTATATCTACCTCTGGATAAAAACAAAACTCTGCTACCTGGATAAATGGTGTCACCAAACCATGCAGCTGCCCATGACAGAAACCTCAGGATCTTTCCTCAGCTTCTCCTTCTCTTTCACCTACCACATCCATTAGTGACTTAGTTATCTCTTTAATATACTTGCTTATATATAGTCTGCTCATTTAAAACTTATTACATTGGGTGAGCAGTTGAACATACATGTGTAGTAAAAGAAACTCATCTTCAACAAAGCATGCAAATAAAAAAGAATGCAAGCCTGATCCATAAGAATTTCTCTCAGTTCATGAAGTCCCTCAGGCTGAAACCCAGTTGTTTCCAGGGAAGGCCAAGTTATGTTTAGATTCCTTCAGGTACAAGTTTTCCCTGGTGTGCAACCTAAGCGTCATTCCAGACTAGTGCTCTCCCCGCACCAAGTGGCCTCTCTGCTTCCATGTGGGGCATTGTCTGACCCAATGCAAAAAGAAAAAAAAAAGAGAAAAGAAAATATTTTTAAAATCTGATCTTATTCCCTACTTAAAACTCTTCTATGTTTCCCCCATAGCACAGTAGATAAACGAAACTTTTCTTAAGGGAAAAGGATGCCACAAACTGTAGTGGACAGCACCCTCGACAACTTAATCAAAATCAGTGAGTGGCTAAAGTGTTTTAATGGATTTGGTCAAGATCCAGTTCCTCCCTAAACTTTGTGTCTACATCTAGCACTATACCTCTGTGGCAGGTCATTATTGTTATCTTATTTATGGCTCAAAATAGCTTTAGAAAATAGGTTTTCATGTCATCCCCATTTGTAGATGGTGAAACTGAGAGACAGAGAAGTCAAGTAGTTTGCTGAAGCTCACATACAAAGAAGAGCAGACAAATAAATCATCTATGGTGTCCTAACTCAAGAGTCTGCTTTTTCAACTATCCATTCAAGGCGTTATATTTCTCAATCTGGTCTCTGTCAACCTGTATTTAGATAGGTCAAAAATTACATTGAAAGTATCGTATGTTTATGTGTTTGCTAGAGAAAGAATCCATAGGCTTCCTAAGATTCTCAAAAAAAAGAATTCATAGCATAAACAAAATGGCTGAAAAGAAGAAAACAGCCTGCTACATGACTGTCATTTTCAGGGGCTGTAAAGTGACTTTCAGGAATCTTTCTTGGAAGCCTTTGAAGGTTGTAGGACTTTGGAACATTTTATGTTATCCTAACTTGCTCGTTTAGAACTCATCACATCAGGAGAGCAGTTGAACATACGTGTGTAAGAAAAGAAGCTCATCTTTCACAAAAGAATTCAAACCTAATCCATAAGGATTTCTCTCAGGTAACGAAGTCCCTCAGGCTGAAACCCAGTTGTTTCCAGGCAAGACTGAATCACGTTTAGATTCCCTTAGGTACAAGTTTCCCCAGTTGAGGTAGTCATCTTCTCCAGACCTGGTTATTTGCAAAGTGCCCTGCTTGCCTTGATTAATGACTTTCTCCATAAAGCCAGTCTTGGTGATGACATGACAAAGCTCTTCTGTCCCTGTGTGTTAATAGTACAGCGAGACCATTAACTGTTGGCAAGTATCCCAAAATTGCTCTGAAGATGTCGAGGAATTCTAATGAAATGTAAAGCATCCATCAAAAAGGAACACCATAGATTTTTCAAAGCTCGGGCTCAGTACTTCCATTTAACAAACACAATACTATCCCTCTTTAAGAAATATGAATGATTCCCCATTTTTTGGAAGAAAAGAATCCTTTCAAATTGTCTTCTTTATCTTTTCTGTGTTTTTTAAACTTTGGATTATAAACATATACTACAGTGTTGTTACAAGGAAAAATAATTCATAAACATTCCTTTTTTATTTTTCTAAGGTTATGTACTCTGGTGAATCCCAAGAGGGTTTTATTACTAGATCAGTAGGGAAGATGCATTAAAATGCAGACCTACTGGATTTCTGTCCCTAGTGCTGAGAACTAGAATCTGGGCAAATGGTGTCCAGACATTCAGAAACGTATGTCAAGGTTTCTCGCTTATAATGGACACAGTTGATTGCCCACCCAAAACAGTTCCAACCTTCCCCATTTTACCCTTTTTAATAGCACCTAGATTTTATTTGAATAACCACCTCTCTCCATGCATCCCATATTTTTTTCAGAATAAGCTTATCCCTCCCTTCACTCCAACAGTGGTCCCTAGTTGTTTGTTTTGTTTTGTTTTGTTTTTTGAGTCTCACTCTGTCGCCCAGGCTGGAGTATAGGGGTACTCTCACGGCCATCCCCCCAGCATCAACCTGCTGGGCTCAGGACATCCTTCTGCCTCAGCCTTCCAAGTAGCTGGAACTACAGGCACACACTACCACACCTGCCTAATTTTGTATTTGTTGTAGAGACAGGTCTCACCAAGTTGCCTGGGCTGGTTTCAAACCTGCAGGCAAAGACAATCCACGCGCCTTGGCCTCCCAAAGTGCTGGGATTACAGGCTGGTTGAAGGTGGGACGGAGGTGGGGTGATGGGTATACGACTTGCACAATCAAATCAGGTTTGATTTCAGAACTCTTGCTCATAACGTTCACTCACAAACCTTTATATCTCACTGGCATTGAACAGGAGCCCTATAATGCCAATATCTATCCCAGTCATCTTAAAGCCATGAAGAGAACCAACCTTAGGAAGAAAATGACACCACTGGAGCCAGATTAGAGAGATGGAAAAAAACTGAGTCCTTGGTGCTACCACCAGGCTACTGGATTAACCAATCATGGAAACTGTAGTGCCTCCGAATGCTCAGGTACATAAAACAATAAATGTCTTTCGTTGAAAAGTTCAATTGAAATGAGATTTTCTATTTCTTGCAACATGGTATCTTAGCTGGGGTAAAACTTCTTACAGTTCTTGGCTTCAACTGCAAACACAGTTGCAGTTGATTTCAGCTTTTTTTTGGTCACATCAAGAATTTGTTTGGGCACAACAGGATCAGATTCTAACTATCCTCAAGGCAATCAAGTAATATTTACCAGCCTGGCTCTGTGACTCAGCCTGTAATCCCGCGCCTTTGGGAGGCTGAGGTGAGTGGATTGCCTGAGCCCGCGGGTTCGAGACCCGCCTGGGCAATGAGACCTCATCTCTACGATAAATTAAAAATCAGCTGGGCATGGTAGCACGTGCCTGTAATTCCGGCTACTCAGAAGGCTGAGGCGGAAGGATCGCCGGAGCCCAGCAAGTAGAGGCTGCAGTGGCCAGGAGCGGCCACTGCACTCCAGTCTGGGCAACCGAGTGAGACTCCAACTCAGAAAAAAAAAAGTAATATTTACCTACATATTTTAGAATAAAAAACCTGACGCAGTACAATTACTTTCTTCCAATCAACAGTCATAACCATGAACAAGGTCCCTCTGTAACAAGAGTCTGGTTTCAGTGTTTCACATTTCCAAAACTATCTCCAGAGTCTACCCCAGCTCCTCTCCCAGATCTATTGGTCTTGCCTTGAGGTCTCTTCTTGTCTCTGATCTGGATTTTGCTTCTTTGCCCAACCATTTTGAACTGACCCTCTGTTGAGAAAGTCTTTGTAATTTTTCGGTTCACTTTTACCCCAGATGTTCACATTCAGATATGCTTAGTTTTCTTATTCATCCGCCATGAGCTAATCCCACCTTCTACAATGCTAGGATGCACAAACCCAAGATGTATCCAGGGAATTGGGTAGTCTGATCTGGAGATGCTGGAGGTACAATAAATAGCAAGCATCAGTCTTCCTTGATAAATAAAATAAGAACACTGGGTTCGAGACTACTCTGAGACATAGCCCTTACTTTTAAGGGCTTTTAAGGTATTTATAAGCCCAGTACTGAGCAGAAGCTTGAAAATTAGAGGACTCAGTAGTCAACATTTCTTTCTTTCTTTCTTTTTTTTTTGAAACAGGGTTTCACTCTGTACCCCAGACTGTAGACCAGTGATGCAATCACGGTTCACCATAGCTTTCAACTCCTGGGCTCAAACAATCCTCCTGCTTCGGCCTCCTGAGCAGCTGGAACTACACCTGACTAATTTTTCTATTTTTTATAGAGACAAGGTTTCACTTTGTTGCCAAGGCTGGTCTCGAACTCCTGGCCTCAAGCAGCCCTCCTACTTCAGCTTCTTAAAGTGTTGGAATTACAGGCATGAGCTACCACACCTGACTTCAACATTTTCAAATACCACTTTTCTGCCTAACAATTGACCATTATTGAATCCACTCCACATTTGGTAGAAATAGGATACATATTACTTAGCAGTTTCAGATTTATTTTTCAGAATATAGGACACATTTTGCTAAGACAAAAACGATCTCTCTAAGATAGAAAATGCCATATTCTCACTATCTTAGATCGTCCTCACAGTAGCCTATCACCAACAAGGAACATTCTTTGCATATCATAAGAGTCTACTGGAGATTTACCCATTTTCTACCTCTGTAGACCTCTGCCACATATCTTACTGTATCTGTCTCAAAACCTAACCAGACCGCCAACATTTCCTGGATGTCACAATTTTGTCTTTGTCTTTGTCTTTGTCTGTTTTCTCTCGCCAGAATACCCTTACCCAACTTCTTCATTCAGTGGACATACTCATCGTTCAAGACCCAGCTAAATTCTCACCTCCCCACTTAAGTCTTCTCTGATTCTCTCCAAGTTGTTGCTGCCCCTTCCGTGGAGAAGACAGACAGTGGAGGAAGACTGCAAAGAAGAGCCGCAAGCCATTAGAAGCCCAGAAATTGCACCAATGATGCTACCTCAACAATGCTTGAGGTGCTAATCAGTTAAATCCACTTCTCCTTTGCAGAGAAGCCAGGAAACAGGATGAACAAAAGGGTAGATGCTCCTCCCTGCAGTATATTTCCAAGTAAGAATTGAGACAGACCTTCCCTCCCCAAGATATAGTACCTCAAGCCACGTAGAACTCTATATTGTACACGTGCTTGTAATGGGTTGTACAAGTATGTGGGCCCCTAACACTAGTATGAGGTCCATGACAGCAAAAGCAATTACTTCTCCAAAAAACGGTGCCTGTTATACCATAAGCACTCGAAAAATATTTTTAATAAGAGTGAAAGAAATACCAAATAAATGAACAGTGGTCCTTATATCTAATAAAAGGATACCAACAGTTGGTGAGGATGTGGAAGAAATGGAACTCTGATCATTGTTGGTGAGTGTGTCAATTGACATAATCACTTTGGAAAACTTTTTGGCACTTCTTCCTAAAACTAAACATACAACTATGACCTGGCAATTCCATTCCTAAGCATATACCCAAAAGAAATGAGTGCATATGTCCACCAAAAGACTTGAACAAGAATGTCCATAGCAGCTTTATTCAGAATAGACAAAAGTGGAAACAACCCAATTGTCCATCAACAGTAAAGCGAATAAATAATGGTATATTATGAGTGGCAGCCTACTACTCAGCAAGAAAAAGAGTAAACTATTGCTAATCAGAACAACATAGTTGAATTTGACAGATACAATAAAGAGCAAAAAAGAACCAGACCCCAAAAAGTACATCATGTATGATTATTCCGTTTGTGAATGGCAACCACGAATATGAAGTTCAAGAACAGGCAAAACTATTCTAAGGGGAGAGAAACCAGAATCATAGGTTCCTCCAAAAGAAACATGTGCTATTGACTGAGAAGAGGCAGGATTGGGGTGTTGTAAATGTCTTTTATCTTGAGCTAGTGCAGTTACATGGGTGTACACACACACACACACACACACACACACACAAATATACACACATACATATATATACAAGTTCATAAAGTTATTTGATTCCTTTTATTTTTTGGTTGAACATAGGAGAACACAATGAGAAATTACATCAGAAAGTGTCAAAAGATCAGAGTTAGAAGGAAACTTTTTCTTATTTTACAAATGAGAACACAGATCCCAAAAAAGATTAAACTATTTAACCAATGACCACTTTTCTTGTTCGTCTCAGAGCTGAGCCAATATGTTTTCATTACCCCATGCTGTCCAGTCTACACAAAGAAACAAAATCGTGAACATGATGAGGAATGGTGAGACAGCTGAGGGGCCTATAGAAACAAAAGGGGTTTTCTCTACATCCTACCTTCCTTGCCGTCCCTTCCCTATTTCCTGTTCCTTTTCCTGTCCTTGACTTAATTCCACACTAATTATGGATTTCTCTCACCCTCCCTGGTTTTGATTCCTCTGCCATTATCCATCCCAGCCAAATATGTTATCTTAGTGGATCTCAGAGTGGTCTTCAGATGACAGAAGTCAAAAAGTAAGTGAGCACAAAGCAAGTGTCTTTAAAATATCATCAATATCATCATGTTTATTTACATCACAACTCATTTCCAACAAAAATTTTAGTCAGCTTAGAAAAATGCATATATT
Organism: Carlito syrichta; assembly: GCF_000164805.1. Lineage (NCBI taxonomy): Eukaryota > Metazoa > Chordata > Mammalia > Primates > Tarsiidae > Carlito > Carlito syrichta. The sequence continues at coordinate 36,005 of NW_007248766.1, forward strand.
ACAAGATAATAAACAAAAACCGAGAAAACTGTTGTGGAAGGAAAATCAGAATTGGAGGGATAAGATGATTTGTGGGAAGAAGTCAGTGCCTTAGGACAGGGAGATATTTTCTTACTGCTTCTAAAACTTTAATATCAGAGTCAGGAACTGCTCCCATAACTACCTCTCCAGTGGAATCTCCATTGTAGAGGAATCCTGAAAAGGGAGGAATGAATCCAAAGAGCTCTGTATTTTACAATAAATTGAGGGAAAGGGAGGCCTTTTAATATTATATTATTAGTTGGCCCTGAATATAAACTTAAGAAATATGAAATGATGCCCGCAATCTAAATAACGCAGCTGCTTCCATGGTGCTGTTTAGCTGTAAAAAAATTAGAAAGAAAACATGATCTGATCAGAGGCGGGTTGCAAAGGACTCCTCCCCCACATCAGCTCTACCGCTTCAGGACCGAAGAAGTAGATTCTGCCCTGTCAATCAAGCTGCCATGGCTGAGCCTTTGCTCTGCTTACAAGATGATGCACAGAATACAAAATATATTAAAATCGGGTTGTGGGAAACAAACCGATGTTCCAAATGTTGACAACGTAGAAGCCAGGAAATGCACATTTTAAGTATTCTAATTTTATTACTGCTCATTCATCCAAGTTTCACACAACCAGCTAGAAACCAACCAGGAAATAAAAGTGCTACTTGCTACTAATGCAAGATTCCGAGTAGTAGAAATTACAGGGGGCCATTAATTGTTGTCTATTATCTACCATGGTTGTCTAAGTAGCCTCAAATAAAAACTTCAATTTAGTCAACTGAGGCTTAGGATTTTGTTTTCCATTATTTTTTAAAAAGGGTAAATCAGACCAGGAGCAATGGCTTACATCGGTAATCCCAGGACAAGGCAGGAGAATTACTTGAGCCCAGGAGTTCAAGGCCAGCCTGGGCAACCCAGAGAGACTCAGTTTGTACAAAAAATGAAAAAAATAATCATGCATGGTGGTATGCACCTATAGTCCCAGCTACTCAAGAGACTGAGACAGAAGGATCGCCTGAGCCCAGGAGGTCAAGGCTGCGGTGAGCCGTTATCATGCCACTGTATTCTATCCTTGGTGACAGAGTGAGATCCCAACTCAGAAAAAAAAAAGTATTTGAAGACTATGAAGTCCTCGAATCTGACAAATATTTTAAAGCTCCTAGTAGTCATGAAGGAATTCATTGTCCAGTCGTAGAGGAGAGCAGTTCAGGGTGTGGACTCCATGACTCCTTGGGGTTCCTTCCAGCCCGAAGTTACTTCCACAAAATTATGGTTGCCTGAACAGACCATGGCCCAACCTTTAGATCTGCACATCTGGTCTGTTAATTTAAAATTATATTTGTTAACGGTTTGTAAAAAATTATTATTATCTTGGCAGTTAAAATCTGGAACTTTGTAGACAACTGGATTTTGGTTTCAATCCCAGCTCGAAAGTGTCTTAGGGGTGCAATCTTGAGCAAGTTACTCAAATTCTCTTAGCCACAATTTCCTTGTCTGTAAAAGAAACATAATATCATCAAATGTTAAGTAATATTATTAATAAATTATATTTTACCCAATTTATTGACACATAAATTATAATAAATATCAAATATCACAAAACCTCCATATAGGTTGCTGTGGGAATGACATGATAGAAAGTACATTCATGGTTAACATAACATCATCTCCATTCTCATAGTCATGACTACCATTAAAATGACTCATTGGGAAAAACACAGAAGGAAAAATGTTCATTTTCTCAGAAGAAACATAGCCTAACCCCTAAGAAACAGATAAGGGGCGTTCATTTACATAATGAGCGAAGTGGCAAAGGCCAGGTCTGCTAGACTCCCTCTTCTATAGATATGTCATGGGGCGAGGAAGGCTGTGCTGAAAGGGAACAGAAGGCAAGTACACTGTGAAGCCAAGGCTGGGACAAAAAGCAGCACAGCTCAGCGGAGCAAGGTGGGAGTCTCCGAAAAAGGCCAGTGGAACTTGGACACGGCAAGGAAGAAGCCAGACCGAAACAGAAGAAAGGCCACTGGCTTGGGTTCAGTGTCTACAAGTCATCTCCCCCTCCTCAGAGAGGAGACTTCAAGTTGATATCTGAATTTACTACGTAACTTTTGTGATGCGCTATGGTCTTATTTTAAAGTTGTACAATATACCATCTGTGTAACATAGCTCTAATTTTAGAGTGTGGACTAGGTCACTCATAGTTAATCTTTTTATACTCACAAGAACATGCCAAGTTTTGTTGTTTTTTTTTTTAATCTCAGTATGGTTATAGGCAGACATTTGGGCCCTGATGAACTGAGGGTCTCTTGTAGGCCTAGACTGGGCAAAACCCGATAAGCTACCTGGTTCGTGCTTTCAGACAATTCATGTGATAACATGAACTGCTTTCTTCAGCTCTGAAATAAGGTAAATTCTATTCATAACAATCAGATTAAAGTAATTCCTTAAGACACTTAATATTTAAAGCAGCACTCTTTCTCACTTCCTGGAAAGCCTCTGATGCAGGAAAATCTAGCAAGCAGAAGTCTTATCTATTTACCCAGCAATGAGCCATCCCTACAAGTTTTCCCAAAATAACAAAACCCAGAAATTACTTCTTCCCAGACCTGCAGGGAGTCATCTTTACCATCTTCGCTGAGTAGCCAACTGAAAGTGGAATTTCTGAAGAAACAAATCAACAGCATCCAGGAATCAACATCACATGGCACTACTGAGGCCCACAGAGCCAGCTATCACTACCCTGCCGAGATCAAGGGAAAGAAACACTTCATTCCAAGAACTGAGAGCTGTGCACATCCCAAGTTCTCTTACCCAAAGGCTTCCTGCAACTTTGCAGCAGACACCACAGTGTACGCCCACCCCTGGCTAATTGTTCCCTTAACAGCAAAGAGTGAGGGATGGTGACAGCAAACAATAACATTAGCTGACTCTTGTGAATGTTTATTATGTGCAAAGCACTTTTATAAGTGCTTTATTCTGCACCAAAATTTTCCGAGAGTTAAAGAACCCATCCAAAGCCACACAGCTAATAAGAGAAAAACAAGCTTTGACTCTAGAGCGTACATTTCCAAACATCACTGTCCTGCCTCTTGGAAAACTGAGGTGTTCTGGTAGATGTCCATTTTCTTCAGTGCTCAGAACCTTCTCGGGTTTCTACACCAGCCCAGCATGAATAAAAGGGGAAGGGTAGAAAAAGAGACAAAAAGCTTTGGGGAGGCCATTGCCTTGCTAAGCTATGGTGTGGCCATGTGCTCTTTGAGCTATGGCTAGGCCATATTTTCTTAACCTTTGGCCACCTCCCCTCCCTTGGGGAGGTGAATCCCCTCTTTCTCTCTCTCTCCAATTTATATTCTAAATAAACTATATTTTCTAATCTAAAAAAAAAAAAGCTTTGAGGAGAGAGAAATAAGAGTGACTTAACAAGCAATCCTTTAGTTTAATTTCTATACCTGCTAAATATAGTCCTTCTTCCCTTAAAACTTTTTTTTTTTAAAGAAGAGAACAGAACAAATTTTAATGACAGTCAGGCAGAGAAAGGCCAAGAGAGCAAATAAATTGTTATCTGTAGATCACTGCATGAATGTATTTGAAGCTATAAGAAATTCAGTGGATGCAATTCTGCACAGACTAACTCACTGTGAGTCTGCTGAGTATTTGGCCAGTGTGTTAACTCTTTGTGGCTTCTTGCCATCTTTTACTGAAAAGTTATTGAACCTTTCTGTGCCCCTGGTTACCAAGAGTCTACTTGGGGGATGAAATAAAGAATGAGGATTCAAGAGGAAGATGGGGTGAGGGTGCTCAAGGTGAAAGAATGAGAATTGAGGTACTTATTCATGGGGCAAACATGTAGGAAGCATTTCTTATATACCAAGAATAAGTGTGCGAGATACAAGAACGGAAATAGGCACCTACCCTTAAAGAATCTACAGTCTAGGCTGGGCTCAATGGCTCAGCCTGTAATCCCAAGTTCTTTGGGATGCTGAGGCAAGTGGACTGCCTGAGCTCTCGGCTTTGAGACCAGCCTGGACAACTTGGCAAGGCCTCGACTATACAATAAATAATTTAAAAAAAAATTAGCCAGGAGTGGACACCGGGGTGGCCCTGAGCGTGCCACTGCACTCTAGCCTGGGTGACTCTAACTCAAAAAATAAAAAAAAGAATCTACAGTCTAATCCAGGAGTCAGCAAACTTCTTTTCTGTAAAGGGTTAGATAGAATAATATGCAAATGATGAGTATAGCTGCATTCCAAGAAAACTTTATTTTAAAAAAATAGGTTATTGGTTGGACTTGGCCCAAGGGCCATAGTTTGCAAACCCTTGTTCTAGTAGACATCTCAAGAAAGGATTACAGGAAAAACTATTTCTGTGTAGTTTCACGTTTTGATCTGTTGTCTTTATTCTTGCAGGTTTTATGGCTGTTACTCCACTGACTTTTAGTATTAACTGTTACTGGGGAAAATCTGTTGATTTTCTTCCCCTAATAGGTAACATGCCAGGGGATTTTTTTTAAATTTATCTTTGAGGTCCTGGAACCTTATTAGGATATGTCATAGTGATCCCAATAGGAAAGACTTTTTCTTTCCATGGGAGATTTTAGCTCATTTTTAAGTACTTAGATGATGGCTATATTTGTCATACTATTTCATATTAAGCTTTCTTTTTCTAGTTTTAAAACTTTCTTTAACATGTCATCTTTTGCCTTATGTTTGTTTCTTCTCATCTTTAGGTGCATACATATTTTATCCTTGTGGTTACTTCTGTAACTATAATGTACACTCTGCCTGTTAATTCCTTTCTATAAGCAATGATGAATTTAACATATTTTCTATTCCTTTTCCCTCCTTCCTTCACCTCTGCTGTTGGGTTTTACTCAATTCTTTTATTTAACAGATACCTTTGTCATGTTCACCTAAGGGATAGTTTAATATTTACTCCTTAATATGTTGTTTCATGTGTTTTGCTAATGTCATATTTGATTTCTTCTTGTATTCTTACTATCTGCTATGGTGGAACATTTGTGTCTTTCCAAAATTCGTATGTTGAGGCCTAAATCTCCAATGTGATGGTATTTGGGGTGGGGCCTTCAGGAGGTAATTAGATCATCAGGGTGAAACCTTCATGAATGAGTTCAGTGTCCTTTGGGAAGACATAGGAGAGAGATAATGTCTCTTTCCCCTTCTACCATGTGAGAATACAATGAGAAAATGGTCATTTGTAAATCAGGAAGAGTGCCCTCATCAGACACTAGATTGGCCCATGCCTTGAGCTTGGACTTTCCAGCCTTTAGAACTGTGAGAAATAAATTTCTGTTGTTTAGTCATTCCATCTATGGTATTCTGTTATAGCAGTCCAAACTGACTAAGACACACTGTCTATTCTCTAGGATATTTCATTTCTGTTTTGTGTTCTAGCTCCACAAAGGCGATAGAATAAATAAATTTATTTAATTTATAATCAAAACATTGTGATTTTTATATTTTTGATGATGCCATTTCATTTTTTCTGAAAAAGTGTCTCTCTCTACTACTGGGCTCTGTTGTTTTCCATCACTCTTTCTGGTGTATTTCTTATATAGCCCTGGTGCTGTACATGTTTTGTTACCCACCACTGAAGTTGATGAGTGTTTTTTGTAACAATTATATGTAGAAAGTTTGTGTTGTATAGATTTCTTATTTCAGATATTCATGAATATTGTTTGGTTTATATGTGTGAGTTTGTTTACCCCTTCTTTTTCCTCACCTAATGGAGATAAATGACTAGGGTTTTTTTGGTTTTTTTCTGTTTTCTGTTTGCTCATTTGTTTTAACAACGCAATGATTTTTTTCTCCTCCACTGCCACAGAAATACCCTGCTTCCTGCAAATGTGACTGATACATGCAATTCATTTAATCTCATCTCCTTTGTTTCTTGAAGGGAATACAGGTCTGGGGAGTTCCAGCAACCACTGGGATTTAGACTTTTTCACCTGACGGTGTGGATGTGCACTCACTTTCCACAAGTAATGTGTTTCTGGTCATCTCTAGACTCTCTGGCAGCGGTGGTTCTCTCTGTTTATTGTTCACCCCTTTGCTTGAACTCCTCCGCTCTTTACAGCTCTTCCACCAGTTTTGTTGTTTAGAATTTTTGCTCCTGTTGCATTTTGCTGAAAATGGAGTTTGTATCTGTATGTTTTATTCTCCTTTTTCCTCTTGGAGAGTTTCTAGGAAGCAAAGATGGGAATGTTGACTTTGCCATGTTCAAAGTAGAAATCTCAATGTGGACATCAATAACTCAGGAACATGAACGTGGGTGAAATTGTAAAGTGACTGCAAGTGAGCTAGGCTGACCAGAGAAGGGACGTGGAAACAGAAGCAAAATGTTTTTTCAGGTTAATAGTTGCCACCTACCTGACTGCCTAAGGGTGAGCAACAGTCTCCTGGGAGTAAAACAAAATATAGGAGGGTATCCAGCCTATTGACAGAAAAGTGATCCTTACCAAATCTGTACATGTTCTGCAAGGAGAGACAGAAAGATGGGTGAGATTACAAGACCAAGGCTGGAAAAACAGGCCTTTTCTGTGAAGAAAGGATATCTTAACAGTAGGATGTGATCTCCATTTTCACAGGTACAATAGGAGAATGAGTTTGCAGAATATACCGGGGGTTAAGATAAGTGTTTTGTTGTCATCTATTTTATTACTTTGTTTGATGTCTTCTAAGTTAATATATTTACACACATACTCACACATACACCTAATTTTACCAAGATGCATAAAGGTGATTATTTTCTTCACTGCGCTGTCATTTTCCCACTTTGCTCAGTAATTTGCTTCCCTTTCTCTCCAAAGTGGCATTCCCCCTTCCCCAGGCCATCCACGCCAGCTACATTTGTGGTCTTTTGTAATGTTCTTCTTATTTATATAACTTACACACAGATGCACACCACTTTTTGCCTTTATTTATTTGACATAAATAAGATTATGTGAAGCATTCTTTTCTGCATCTAGCATGTCTCACTCAACATTACCTTGTGCTAATTTCTCAAAAACATCTTGAATGACTCCAATTTGTCATCTTTAATGTCTCCATAAGATTTCATGGTATAATTACACACCATAATTTCTTCACCTATCCCACCAATGATGAATGTTCACATATTTTTCCTCTATTTTTTTGCCACCACAATGTTCAAAAAAAATTTTTTTGCATTTGTTTTATTTATTTTTTTGTTTCCACAGGACAGAGGCCTACAATTGGTAATTGCTGAGTACAAGGAAATATATATTTTTTTATCTGTAGAAACTGCCAAATTGCTTTCTGAAAAGGCAGGAATACCTCATATTACTACTAGCAATGTATGAAAATCCTTTTCCTCCACATGCCCTCAATAAATATTTAAATCAGCTAGTTCTGATTTATACTATTTTTCTTATCAGTCTTGGGAGAATTTCCTCCTTTTTCATAGAGTGGGCCCTGGAAGAAGACCTGGGCAGAGAGAGGCTCAAAAGGAAAAGCCATGGTGTCAGATGCTCACCCATGTGGATCTTGGAGAGCGTTTATGCAGCCCATTCTTGTCCAGATATTTACTACACGTGCAGGAACTGTACAGGGCACTGGCTAAATTTTAAAATGTGTGAGGCTGGGCACAGTGGCTCACGCTTACAACCCCAGCACTTCCAGAGGCCTAGGTGAAAGGATTGCCTAAGCCCATGGGTTCGAGACCAGCCTGGGCAACTTGGCAAGACCTCATCTCTACAATAAATCAAAAAATTAGCCGGGCTTGTAGTTCCAGCTATTTGGAAGGCTGAGGCAGAAGAATCACTGAGACTAGCAGGTCAAGGCTACAGTGGCCATGAGCATGCCATTGCACTCCAGCCTGGGCAACAGTGTGAGACTCCAACTCAAAATAGATAAAATGTACAAATATGGGCCCTTTAGAAGCTTAGATTCCACATGGGAGTAACTTATATAATAAATTATAACATGGTGTTTATTTAGAAATGCCCGGAATCTGCTTCCTGTCCATGTGTGACTTCCTGAAACCTCAGTTTCCTCATCTGTAAAATAGTTGTGATAATCCTACCTATGCTTCAAGATTGTGCTACAAATTATATGAGGGTGATGCTTGTAAACCACTTAGCGTGTCTGCCATAAAGTAAACATTCAATAAATGGCAGGCGGTAAGTGAGTATTAAAAATGTTTATAGGCCAGGCTCGGTGGCTCAGCTTGTAATCCCAGCCCTTTGGGAGGCCGAGACGAGTGGGTTGCCTGAGCCTGCGAGTTCAAGACCCACCCGGGGAACTTGGAGAGACCTTGTCTCTACAATAAATCAAAAATTAGCCAGGCATGGTAGCGTGTACCCGTAGTTCCGGCTGCTTGGAAGGCTGAGGTGGAAGGATCGCCAGAGCCCAGGAGGTCAAGGCTGTGGTGGCCAGGAGCGTGCCACTGCACTCCAGTCTGGGCGACAGAGTGAGACTCCAACTCAAAAAAAAAAAAAAAAAAAAGGTTTATATATGAGTGTAGTGGGTAATAAGATTAGACAGGTAGGTTGTGTCCAGAATGAGAAAGACTTTGAAGGTCAGGTTGAGAAAGTTCATCTCTAAACTATGTAGTCTCCAAAAAAAGTGTGCTAGGAAGATTTCCAGGTCAGTTATTACTCAATGGATACATTAAGAAGTGGAAGAAGCCAACAGTCAAAAGACTGGACAGGAGTTCTATCTGTTAGATGCTTCTCCTGTACACAGGGTGATGTTTGAACTATTTTGAAATATAGCACAGCATTGGCACTGTCCAATTAAACAGGTGATTGGGTCCTCAGGATGGTTGGTGGCTATAAACAACCTATACTGCCAGCCCGGCATGTATAAGCCAAGCAGCAGCCTTCTTCATAAATGAGAGATCACCTTCCTGAAAAGAGCTTAAATAATAAGGATATGTATTCTACAAAAACATACCAGCACCACACATGTTTATTGCAGCACTATTCACAATAGCAAAAACATGGAACCAACCGTGCTGCCCATCAAAACTGGACTGGATTTTAAAAAGTGGTACATATGCACAACCGAATATTGCGCAGTCATAAAGAAGGACAAATATATGGACTTCGAAGCAACTTTGGGTGGCTTTAGAATCTATACTCAGTGATCTGTCACAGAAACAAAGAACAGAGTACACATGTTCTCACTCATTAGTGGACCCTGAACATTTGCCATAATACTATAAGAAAGGGATTGGCAGTAGTAGGATACTATCAAGGTGGGGGGCGAAATGCAACATCAATAAGGGTACCTGATCTCAAACCAGCAAAGTGGGGACCAAAGGAGGCCCAAACTTTACCTGTACAATATCCACTTATATACTTAATCCTGAATTATACCCCACATCTTTAAAATAAAATATAAAATAATAGGGATTTGTTTCCTCTGGAGAAAGATAGCTGAGAGTTGGTTAATTGTGCAACTTAGAGGAAATTGCCAGGGCTCACCTTCTTCCCTCAGAACTCACCCTTCCAATCCAAAGGCTTCTGCTGGCCAGCACCAGCAACTCTCTGCCCATTGCCTCCCTCTAGCCACAAGAGTGTTCTCAGTGCTCAGTCAATGCCTCGTGGGAGTTGGAGGATAAATATTCCAGTTTCCTCACCCATTGGGTGGGACAACTCTGTACCCAACAAGACTGGGGTCAAGTTGCTCACAGCAAGAACACACTGTTGACTTCTTCCTTTCCCCGTTACTTTCTCACTTTCCTATTGTTGTTTCCCAAGATAACGCCTCAAATAAACGTCTTGACCTTAAATATTTTTCCCAGGGTTGGCTTCTTAGAGAGGCAAATCTAACCCCAAGTGTGTAGACACTCAGCTTGAGGTTTGTCCTACAAGATGGAGATTCCAGATCTTCTTCTCATTTTTTCAGGGAAGTCATTATTTCCCAGAGTGCCTTCCACATCTCCTTTCATATCATTGGCCACAACAGGGCCACACATCCATGCCTAACCATAAACTCATCACAAAGAGAAATGAGCTTACCACAATGTGGACCAGTCGTGGCTTGGACCAGTCATGGCTCCTACCCTGGAGCACATTAGCAGTAGATACTTAAACAAAATTGGAGCTGTGTTACCAAGAAAGAAGGAAGGATGGCTGTTAGGCAGGGTTGCACAGTCTTGTACAAACTTCTCTATCAGTTTGAGCATGAGGCAGTGAGTACATCCACCACGGGGTTGGCAATGAAAATCTTCATGGAACCGGGCTCAGTGGCTCAGCCTGTGATCCCGCGCCTTTGGGAGGCTGAGGTGAGTGGATGGCCTGAGCCCGCGGTTTCGAGACCCGCCTGGGCAGCGAGACCTCATCTCTACAATAAATCAAAAAATCAGCCGGG
>NW_007248766.1:46453-117683 GCF_000164805.1 Carlito syrichta
ACCGCACTCCAGTCTGGGCGACAGAGTGAGACTCCAACTCAAAAAAAAAAGAAAAGAAAATCTTCATGGAAATTCTGGACTGGATTCATCATTCACAGAATATTGACCCGCTCATCTTCCTTCAGAAAAAATGAAAAAAAGTTTCAGCATCCAACTTTGTGATTAACCTACGGATGAATCCGATCTGCATGTTTCTGACATAAAATGGGCTTAATACATCTTAATTGCCCACAATAGAAATAACATTTTTCATAATGATTAGGTATTCATATTGCCCTTTCTCTTCATTTATCTGAGTGCTCAGACAGATGTCAGGAAGAGTGAGGAGCAGATTTGCCACACAACAGCTTGTGATTACACTACCAAATCATCTCTCTACACATCCACGTGAAGACATGGAACATAGGCCTAGACGGCTGCCTAAAAGTCATTTGTGAATATCCAGACAGTCTGCATGCCTAAGACAAGTAATGATTGATATCTCAGGCCACAAAGGGTCTGTGGAGACAGAATCTAGAGTATATTCTTATTTTGTTTGAATGCCTAATGAAAAGACCAAGGTTTCCTTGTCAGCTCTCTCTTGACAGCCAGGAACTGCTTCAGAAAGGCCTTTTGACTCAGTCTGGGACCTTAACTGCCATTTTGCTTACTTCACTTTTCCTAAGTCTCAGGTGACTACACAGTTCATTGAGATTATCTCCCGAAAGTGAGACCCCCTCCAACAAGGTTACAAAAGAAAGAATTTTCCCTGGGCAAGGCCTGTCAAACATTTCACTGCAGCTGGAGGAAAGAAGAGTGAGTGTTTGGGACATGAGCTGTCACCACACGGAGTCACGTCAGCATGTTCTTGGGCCCAGCTGCTAATGCTGCCAGTGGCATGTGAGAGGCATGAGGTGACGGATTTGCCTTCAGCCGGGGCCCTTTCATCTCTGTTGGCATGGAAATAAATTGGTTTCGCTTTTTATTTCCTTCTTTGCGAATTCTTTAAATTCTAACCAGCTAATGGAGCCAATTCTTTTTGCCACTCCAATCCAAGTTCGTTAACACTCACTCTACATTTCATCATAACCTTGTGCACCCTTTTAAGCTACATAGTCATTCACATGTAGTTTGTCCTGTGGGATGATAATTTCTGGTTGAGAGGGAGATTCAGTGAGAGATGTCAACCAGTTCAGAACCCTTCAGAGGTTGTCTGCTTGTCAATCTCAGCCTTGCTGCATCTTTAGGCCGATAACCAGAAAGAAGAACAGGCCACTAATAGGAAGCCACCACTTGGATGTCACTACTGGTCGGAGCTCTAGAAGTTGAGTGGGAAAGTGAACTTGGTGATCCCCATTCTATTTTTTTTTCTTTTGAAGATGTGGGGTACATTTCAGAGTTAGGTACATAAGTGGTCATCGTACAGGTAAAGTGTAGTACTGTTATTGATGTTATGTGCCCTTTCCCTCCCCTGGTGGTGTCCCACTACTGGCAATCTCCTTTCTTATAGTATTATGATAAATGTTCATGGTCTGCTTATGAGTGAGTACATGTGGTACTCAGATATTTTTGTGTGTGAGAAAACACTGAGTATCATAGGCTCAACTTCCATCCAAGTTGCTGCGAAGTTCATCATTTTGTTTTTCTTTATGGCTGCATAATATTCTACTGTATAAATGTACCACATTTTCTTTATCCAGTCCACTTTCGATGGGAAGCATGGTTAGTTCCACGTTTTTTGCTATTGTGAATAATGCCACAATAAACATGCCTGGGCAGGTATCTTTTTTTGTTGAGTGTTTTGAGTTCCTCTGGGCATATTCCCAGAAGGGGGCTGCTGGGTCATATGGAGGTCGATCTTTAGATTTTTTCGAAATCCCCACACTGTTTTCCACAGAGGTTGTACTAGTTTACACTCCCACCAACAGTGTAGAAGTGTTCCCTTTTCCCCGCATCCTCTCCAGCATCTGTTGGTTTTTGAGTTATTGGTGATGGCTATCCTGACTGAAGTTAGGTAGCCCCATTCTTAAAAACAAAAGTTGAAGTCCCTTTACAGAGGAAAAAAAAAAAGATCAGCTGAAGCTTTCAGCTCAAGAGTTCAGGCATTGTATAGGAAAAGACTTGACAGATTTCAAAGCTTTCTCTTAATGTCGCACTTTTCCTACATTTGTCATTTTATCTCCTGTGTTTTTTTAATGATACTAACAAAAAGTTCTTTATGGAAGGCACCCATGGCCCTGGATGAAGGAAACTGAGAAAGGCAGAACAAAAGGACTGAGTCTTGTCTGCAGCTGGTTTCAAGGCAGCAGAACTAAGGAATAGTGTGCATGGTAGCAGCTATAAAGAGAGAGGACGCTAAATCAAGACTCTGGCATGTTTGGGGGAAGAGAAATCAAAGAGAGAAAGATGTTTTTGGACTCAGAAAGGTCTACAGAAGTCTGATCAAAGCCAGAACTCCAGGAAGCACTGCATCCATTTTTAAGTCTAGACCTGAGCCGTCTAACATGACACCACACTCACCACATGTGGCTTTTGAGCACTTGCAATGCAATTAGCTAGAATTAAGCCACATATCAGATTTTGAAGACTTCATACAAAAGAAAAGATATTAGATGCTCATTATTTTTATATTACATATTGAAATAACAATAGTTTTACTATACTGAGTTGAATAAGATATTAAAATTAATTTTGGTTGGGCACGGTGGTTCATGCCTATAATCCCAGCACTTTGGGAGGCCGAGGTGAGAGGATTGCCTGAGTGTACAGGTTTGAGACCAGCCTGAGTAGCTTGGCAAGACCCTCATCTCTACCATAAATCAAGAAAAATGAGCTGAACATGGTGGTGTACACCTATAGTTCCAGCTACTAGGAAGGCTGAAGTGGAAGAATTGCCCGGACCCAGCAGGTCAAGGCGGCGGTGGCCATGAGCATGCCACAGCACTCAAGCCTGGGCTACAGAGTGAGACTCCGACTCAAAAAAAAATTAATTTCACCTAATTTACCAATTTCAATGTGACTCACATGACACATCCATGGATACCATAGGTCCAGACAAAGAAATGTAAAATTTCAAGATTCTTGGTAGATAGTTTCGTCATATTGAAACGTTGTCCTCCTCCTCTGGACCCCTGAGCATCATACTTCCCTGAGAAGCACTGAAATCAGCCTCAAGCAGGCCGGTGGGAGAATTTTGGTCCTGGTACCGATGATCAGCCTGGAGAACAAACATAGCTCTCAAAGAATGCACTAACTTCCTTTTGCAAAAGAACCAATTTTATGACCAGATGCAGTGGCTCACACTTATAACCCCAGCACTACGGGAAACTGAGGCAGGAGCATCAATTAAACTTGGGAGATAGAGACCTGGACAACATAGTGAGACTCTGCTTCTTATTTATTTATTTAAAAAACACACAATAATAATAATAATTAATAATAATAATAAAAAGAACCAACTTTAGGGCCTGCAGAAAACACAGGAAAAAAGAAGCTAGAAAGGGTGTCGATTTCCTTCTTTGTCCCAGTTGGGTTTGCTCTGTTTGAGCTTCACTTCATCACAGAAGTTTGCATCCTCTCCCTGCCAACCCTGACACAGACCAGGCAGTCTATGTACATAAGCATGCCCAGGATGGTACCCAGTGCCCTCTCTTCTGCCTTGAGGCAACAAGCTCAGAATCATTCATTACTCACTGTCAGGAGGCAATCTGGATAGCTCAGAAACAAACTTTGTTCTATTTGCTCAAGTACCGAGGCTTTCCTTTATCTATTAACTTATTACTGGAATTTGCAGAACATTTTATGACTTCTGGTTGAGTGGTAGGTTTTGGTTTAAAAAGCTTTTTTTTCCCCCTTATTTTTCTTTTATAAGAAAATCCATTTATCTGGTTAACAAAAATGAATGACTCATACAATGTACAGGGACACTGTCAGATACCTGGTTCTCAGTGAATTCCCAGACTAATTGAGTGAGACAAATTTGTTTAAAAAAGAAAAGATTTACTGATACAGAGTCCAGAGGTATGTAAAGAAAGGAACGAACAGTTTTTTTTTTCCTCCAAAGAGATCAAGAAAGACTCTAAGGGCCTTTGAGTTCAGATACCTCAGCCCCTCCACACACACACTCCCCCCCAAGTCTGAACTCCAAAATATCTCTACATGGGTGGTTCAGAGATATCACAAACAAAACTTGTACAAAATGTATCTCAATTTCCCCCCAAAAAAGTACCCTTTTCTATCACCTCAAAGTGCCCTCCATTCTATATCTCAGAAATGGCCCTACTACCCACTCAGTTACAAACTACAGGCAGAGGGGTTGCCCTCATTCCCTTTTTTTCCTCCACATCACCTCAGCCAACCCATTTGTGAATTCTTTCTCTTTTCTTCTTCTTCTTCTTCTTTTTTTTCTGAATCAGGGTCTCACTTTGTTGCCCAGGCTAGAGTACAGTGGCATGATTACAGCTCATCGAAACCTTAACCTCCTGGCTCAGGTGACCCTTCCTTCTCAGCCTTCTGAATAGCTGGGACTACAGGTGCGCAACACCATGCCAGGCTAATTTATTATTATTATTATTATTATTATTATTATTATTATTATAGATATGAGGGGTCCCTGTGTTGCCCAGGCTGGTCTCAAACTCCTGGTCTCAAGCAATCTTCTTGCCTTGGTCTTCCAAAGTACTGGGAGCCTCCACACCTTCATCTGTGAATTCCGTCAATTCTGAGCCATCATCATCTCTTACTTGGGCTACTGCAGCTAATGGACTCCTTTCAAAACCTGATGGACTTTTACAAACATAAATCAGCTCATGTCACTTCCCTGCTTGTACCTTTCAATGGGTCCTCACTGAGCATGAAATAAAATTCCAAACACTTCTCTTGAAATCTGCAAAGATTTCCTACACAGGACACAGAAAGCACTAGCCGGGAAGGAGAAAATGATAAATTGAATTACTTTGAAATTAATGACTTCAATTCCTCAAAGAGAAGTGAAAAGGCAACCCTACAGGGTGAGAGAAGGTATTTGCAAAACATATCTGATAAAGGAACCATATCTAGGATATAAAAGAATTCAGACAAGTCAGTAAGTTAACCAAGGCTGACCCAATAGGAAGCAAGTCAAATACTTGAATTAATGCTTGACAAAAGTGAGTTTCCAAATGGCCAACAGTACATATAAAAGGAGCTCAACTTCTTTAGTCACCAGGGACTTATTAAACCCACATGGCAATACCACTACACCCATCAGGATGGCTAAGATGAAAAAGGCAGATGGACTCAAACCATGTGTTAGAGGGTTAAGGAGCAATCGGAATGCTCACACTGCTGGAAAGATTGTAAGTTGGAGCAAACGGGTTGGAAAACGATTTGGCAATATCTTTTAAAACTGAACATATTCATATTCTATGCCCCAGTAATCTCACCCTTAGCTAAATACAAGAAGGAACCCCTCTATAAAAAATGCAATGTATTTATGAAAATTGTGTGTTTACTCTTACATGTTTAAACTTCAGTCACCTTCAAAGTACTCTACACCTAGCGAGATGCTTTTTTTCAGTGCTCAAAACAGTTTTTTGAGCTTGTCAATTTTGATGCCTTTGAGTGCTTCTGCTGCTTTTTTGTTTCATCTCTTCCACATCGGCAAAATGTTTCCCTTTGAGAACTTTTTTTCGCCTAGGGAAACCAGAAAAAGTCACTCTGGGAAAGATCAAGTGAACAGGGAGGGTGGGGCACAGAGCCATGTTTCTTTTGGTAAAAAAAAACAAAAACAAAACCAAAAACTGCTGAACCCTCACTGCGATGTGGGCAGATATACTCGTAAATCATTCATCATGAAATGCGCAAATGCGTTGAAAAAAAAATCTCTCCCCAAAACTCACTGAAGCCAAACGCAGCCTCTCACAACAATCAAGGCTAGCTAATGCCGATGGGTTCCTAGAACACTTACCTAAGCAGGGGAGTCCTGAACTACAAGGGGCCCACCCTCCGAAAGATCATTCTGGTTTCGGGGGGGCTCCCT
Source organism: Carlito syrichta (assembly GCF_000164805.1). Lineage (NCBI taxonomy): Eukaryota > Metazoa > Chordata > Mammalia > Primates > Tarsiidae > Carlito > Carlito syrichta. The sequence goes on from NW_007248766.1 coordinate 52,452, forward strand.
CCTTGTAAACTCCCCTTCCCCGAAATACATATATACATAAACCAAAAGACAGGTACAAGACTGTTTGTAGCAGGACTATTCATAAATATGCCCAAATTGGAAGTTAACCAAATGGCCATCAATGTAGATGAATACATTTTGGTATAGTTACACAATGGAATATTCAGTAGCAACTAAAATGAATTCAACCACAGAAAAAAAGAAGGTTGCATTTCAAGGTTGTACTGTTGAGTAAAAGACAACAAAAGAGTGCCCACTATATGATTTGCTTCTCTTGGGTTCATAAACAGACAAAACTAATGAATGCTGTTAGAAGGAAGTGCCCTGGGTCGTCATGACTGAAGCGGGGACAGGAGGGTGTTTCTGCTGACTGTGTTCTGTTTCCTGATTTGGTGTTGGTTGCATAGGTATGTTGAGTATGAGAACACATACAAAGTATGCTCATGGTTTGTAGATTTTTCTGTATGCATCTTAAACTTCAATCAAATCTAAGAAAATGAAAGGAAGAATCCAAACTCCCAACTACAGTCTAACAGGCCTTGACATCTTCCAACCTCCCTGAGGCTGTCTCTCTGGCTTTCCCTGCGTCAGCCTGGTGCGTTTCTTTTAGCTTCTCAAATACACAAGCTCACTGTCACTTCACGGTCCTGGCTTATTTTGTTCCTTCATTCTGAACACCCTCCCTTCCACTCTTCACCTCGCTAGGTCTCAGTCTCCTTTGCCTGAACTTAGTTGTCTCCTCTTCTTGACCACGACACTCAATAGGTTTCTAGCACTTTCTACCTCAAGCCCAAATTTTCTTCTTTCAAAGCACCTATCACAACTTGCATTATTTTATTTGTGTGTGGAATTTCGGAAGCTGTTCTTTCTGGTGAGAATGTGTGTTTCATGAAGAGGTAAGCTATGGTCTGCTTTGTTCACCATGGTGCCTCAGAACTAGATTGAACAATTCATTCCCGTTTGCCCAGGACTGTCCTGATTTTGTTTTGTTTTGTTTTGGGGGTTGAAGTCTCACTCTGTCACCCAGGCTGGAGAGCAGTGGCATGCTCACGACCACCACAGCCATGACCTGCTGGGCTCAGGTGATCCTTCCGCCTCAGCCTTCCAAGTAACGGGAACTACAGGCATGCGCCATCGTGCCTGGTTAATTTTTCTTGATTTATTGTAGAGATGAGGTCTCGCCAAGTCACCCAGGTTGGTCCCAAAACCATGGGCTCAGGCAATCCTCTCACCTCAGCCTGTTCTGATCTTCAAACTTAAAGACCCGCATTCATGGGACAACCTTCATTCCTGAGCAAATGGGATGGCTGATTACTGAAGAAATCCTGATGCCACTAGATAAATGTTAAACAAGTGGATGAATTAAAAAGTAAACATGTTGTTCTGGTGAAGAACAAAAGAGGGCAGAAATATAACACTTATTTTCCAAAACTGACATAGAAAGAAAGGGAGCAAGGGTCAGGACAGAAGACCTCTGTCCCCAAAAGGCCTTTGTAATGAGTTTACTGTGCTTGATTATACACTGGTGTAATTTGTAATATATCTCAGGGTTTCAAAGTTGCTCTTGTGGTTGCTTGGTAACTCTTTCCTAAAGCTTCTTTCACTTCATGGATAGAAACCTGCTGACAAACTAATAGGCCTGCCTGCAACACGCTGGTCACAACAGTTTATTTAAATGATTGTGCACATTGGTGTCCTCACTAAATGGAAGTTCTTCAAAAACCTCATCATTATTCTGTCAGGTAGAGCAGCTTTGCAACCTCCACAAGCACTGGGAACAATTTCCATCTCCCTTTAGTGCATCCCTTTTGGAGGGCAGTTTCCTCAGCAGGCGAGAATAACAGTTTCTGAAACTGAAATGATGACTTAAGCATTTAGCTTTCACCCAGTATCTCCTTCTTAAACTGCCAAAAGCCATATCATGACCTCCCATTAGAGTAACTGACTCTTGACACATCATTCTTTAGTACTTGTGCTTAGAAGGAGTTAGCAAGCCAAGTTCAACAGAAATAAAAGAACAGCAATATCTTCATGACTGGGAGATGCAAGTCAGTTAAATGGGAAATCCCAGGACAGATAAAACTTTGGTTACCTCTCATTTCCATGTCTCCACACACTCTTTAAAATTTTCTGAGGTCCATAATTTCAACCTGGCTTTATTGCAGAAAGCATTTACAAATAAGCACATTGCATTATTTTTGTGTCCCATCATACGCTTTTGGCTTTGTGATTTTGCAGTTCTTTTAGTGAAAAGTTGAGTCCATTACCCCATGCACTGAGGTTGGACTTGACGTGGGACTTATTTTAACTAGTGGGACATTGATGGTGCCAAATAGTTCCAAGCCTAGATCTTAAAGAACATCACATATTTCCATTCTTGCTCTTGCTAACTAGTCATCACCATGAGAAGAAGATGGGACAGTAGCTCACTGGCCTAAGGAGGAAGAGAAATATATGGAGACTATCTGGACCTGTCCCACAGTTTCAAGCCATGAACCTATGCATACAGCCCAGGTCAGCAAACTCTCAACCAATACACAGATTCATGAGTGAGAATATAACACTTGCTTTCAGGATCTCAGAATTTGAAGACAAAGCCTTCAAATTAACACAATCAGACAAGAATAAAGAAAAAATAATCAAGATAATGGAGCAAAGTCTTCAAGAAATGTAAAATCTTATAAAATATCCAAGTCTAACAGAGGTGTTCCTGAAGAAAGGGAGAAAACTTATTTGAGGGAATAATTGAGGAAAAACTTCCCTGGCTTTGCCAGAGATTTAGGCATTCAGTTATAAGAAACCCAAATAATGCCTGGAATATTCATTGCAAGAAAGTCATCCCAAGGCATACAGCCATCGGGTTATTCAAAGTTAACATGAAGGAAAGAATTATAGGCAGTGAGATAAAAGCATCAAACAACTTACAAAGGTAAACCTATCAGACTAACAGCAGACTTTTCAGTAGAAACTCTACAAGCCAGAAGGGATTGGGGCTTTATCTTCAATCTCTTCACAAAGAATAAGAGTCAGTCAAGGATTCTGTATCCTGCAAAACTCAGTGTCATAAATGAAGGAGAAATACAAGTCTTTCCTATCAAATGCTGAGGGAATTTGTCACCACTAGACCAGTTCTACAAAATATACTCCAAAAAGTTCTAAATATTGAAACAAAAGGTAGAAATACATCAGTAGGAAAACACTGGAAATAATAGATCTCACAAGACTTATAGAACACCAACACAATAAAGAAAAAAAAGCAACCAGGTAGCAACAAACGTAATGAATAAAACAGTACCTTACATATCAGTATTAACACTGAGTATAAATGGTTTCAAACTCCATTTAAAAGATATAGATTGGCAGCATAGATTTTAAAAGCACACGATCCAAATATCTTTTGCCTTAAAGAGACCCACTTAACACACAAAGACTCCCACAGACCCAAGATAAGGGATGTACAAAAAATTAAAATTTTCTCACAAATGGAAACCGAAAATAAGCTGGAGCAGTCATTCTTGTATCAAGTAAAACAGACTTCAAATTAGCAGTTAAAAAAAAGACAAAGAAGGTTATTATATAATGGTAAAGAAATCAATCCAACAAAAAGATGTAACAATTTTAAATATATATGCACCAAACTCCAAAGCTCCCAGCTTTATAAAACAAATTCTATTAGACCTAAGAGAAGAGATAGACAGCAATACAATAATAGTGGGAGACTTCAAGACTCTACTGACAGAAATAGATAGATCAGTAAGGAAAAAAAAAAAAATCAACAAAGAAATGGTTAAACTGGACCCTAAAGCAAATGTGCATAACAGACGTGTACAGAACATTTTACCCCAAAGCTACAGAATACACATTTTTCTCATCGGCACATGGAAATTCTCCAAAATAGACTATATGGTAGGCCAAAAATCAAGTCTCAATAAATTCAATAAAATTGAAGTGATATCAAGCACCTTCTCAGATCACAGTGGAATAAAACTAGAAATTAACTCCAAGAAGAACTCTCAAAACCAAGCAAATACATGGAAATTAAACAATCTGCTCCTGACTGATCTTGGGTTAACAACAAAATCAAGATGGAAATTTTGAAATTTCTCAAAATGAATGACAACAATGACACAAGTAACCAAAATTTCTGGGGCGCCACCAAAGTTGTACTCAGAAGAAAATTGACAACTTAAAGTCACACCTAAAGGAACAAGAGTAACACGAACAAACCAAACTCAAAGTTAGCAGAAGAAAAAAAATCATGAAGATAGGAACAAAAATTGAAACAAAAAATATATATAAAGAATAAATGAAACAAAAAGTTGCTTCTTTAAAAGCAAATAAAAAATTTGACAAATCACTAGCTAGATTAACTAAGAAGTGAAGAGAGAAAATTCAGATTAGCTCAGTCGTAAATGAAAATGGAGACATTACAACTGATACCACAGAAATACAAAAGATCACATAAGATTATCTTAAACCCCTCTACGCAAACAAATTAGACTATCCAGAGGAAATGGATAAATCCTTAGAAACATACAATCTCTCGATCTTGAATCAGAAACCCTGAGCAACTAATAACAAGTAGTGAGACTGAAACAATAATTAAAATTCCCCAACCAAAAACGTCCAGTACTCGATGCACTCACAGCCAAATTCTACCAGACTTTCAAAGAAGAATTGGTGCCAATTTTACTGAATATATTCCATAATCTTGAAAAGGAGGGAATTCTCCCTAACTCATCCTATGAAGCCAGTATCTCCCTAATGCCAAAGCCAGGAAAGACACAACAGAAAAGAAAATTACAGACTGATATCTCTGATGAAGGTAGATGCAAAAATTCTCAACAAAGACTAGCAAACTGAATTCAACAGCACATAAAAAATAATCCACTGTGATTGAGTAAGTTGTATCCCAGGGTTGCAAGGATGATTCAACATATGTAAGACAATAAACATAATCCATCACATACACAGAGTTAAAAGACAAAAATCATATGGTCATCTCAATAGACGAAGAAAAAGCATTTCATAAAATCCATTCCTGCATGATTAAAAAAACCCTGAGCAAAATAGGCATAGAAGGAACATCCATCAAAATAAGAAAAGCCATATATGACAAACCAACAGCCAATGTCATCCTGAAAAGTTGAACACATTTCCACTCAGAAATGGAACAAAGCAAGGATGCCCACTTTCACCACTCCTATTTAATACAGTACTGGAAGTCTTAGCCAGAGCAATCAGGCAAGAGAAAGAAATAAAGAATATCCAAATTGGAAAAGAAGAAATAAAACTATCTCTGTATGTCAATGATATGATCTTAAATGTAGAAAATTCTAAAGACCCCTCCAAAAGACTCCTGGACTTGATAAGTGAATTCAGTAAAACCACAGGACATATAATCAACACTCACAAATCAGTAGTGCTACTATACATCAATAGCAACCAAGCTAAGAATCAAATCAGGCCGGGCTCGGTGGCTCGGCCTGTAATCCCAGCACTTTGGGAGACTGAAGCAAGTGGATTGCCTGAGCCCGTGGGTTCAAGACCAGCCCAGGCAACTTGGTGAGATTGCACCTCTACAATAAAAAAAAAAAAGAATCAAATCAAGAACTCAATTCATTTACAGTAGTAGCCAAAAGCTAAAATACCTAGGAATATATTTAGCCAAGGAGGTTAAAGAGCTCCACAAAAAGAGCTTTAAACATTGATGAAAGAAATTTTCAGAGAACACACACAAAAAAGGAAAAGTATCCTATGCTCATGGAAGAATCAATATTGTTTAAATGACCATAGTATCTAAAGTAATCCACAGATTCAACTCAAACCCTATCAAACTGTCAATGTCATTTTTCACAGAATTAGAAAATCCTAAAACGTATATGAAACTAAAAAGAAGTGCCAGAACAGCCAACGCAATCCTAAACAAAAAGAACAAAGCTAGAGGCATCACATTACCCAAATTGAAATTATACAAGGCTGTAGTAACCAAAGCAGCATGGTACTAGTACAAGAGCAGACACATGGACCAATGGAACAGAATAGAGAATCCATAAACAAACCCTAATACCTACAATCAACTGGTCTTTGATAACGCAGACAAAAACATACACTGGGGAAAGGTCACCTTCTTCAACAGATGGTGCTGTGAAAATTGGATAGCTACATGAAGAAAAGTGAAATTTGATCCCTATCTCTCACCACATACAAAAATTAACTCAAGATAGTAAAGACTTACATGCCAGACCTGAAATCCTAAAAATCCTAGAAGAAACCCTAGAAAAAACTCCTCTGGCTATTGACCTACTCAAAGAATTTATGGCTAAAACTCCAAAAGCAAATGTAACAAAAACAAAAAGAAATAAGTGGAACTTAAAAGGCTTTTTTTAAAAACTAAAATGCTTCTGCACAGCAAAAGAAATAATCAAAAGAGTAAATAGACAACTTACCGAATGAGAAGACACATTCACAAACTATACATCTGTCAAGGGACTAATATCCAGAATCTACAAAAAACTCAAGCAAATCAGCAAGAAACAAGCAAACAAACCTATTTAAAAATGGGCAAATAGACATGAACAGATAGCTCTCAAGATAAAATGTATAAATGGCCAACAAAAATATGAAAAAATGTTCAACGTCACTCACCATCAGGGAAACGAAAATTGAAATCACAATGAGATACCACCTTACACCAGTCAGAATGGCCATTACTAAAAAAAAAAATCAAAAAGACGATATTGGCATGAATGCAGTGAAAAAGAAACACACCGTTAGTGGCAGTGCAAATTAGTACAACCTCTGTGCTGTTTCTTGCAGCACAATTCGCAATAGCAAAGATGTAGAATCAACCTAAATGCCCATCAACTGATCAGTGGATAATGAAAACTACACACACACACACACACACACACCATAGAATACTATTCTGCTGTTAAAAAAAAAAAAAGAATGAGCCAGGCATGGTGGCTCATGCCTGTAATCCCAGCACTTTGGGAGGCAGAAGCAAAAGGCCTGCCTGAGTCCAGGGGCTCAAGACCGATTTGAGCAAGACCTCTTCTCTACAATAAATCAATTAGCAGGGGATGGTGGCGCACTTGTGGTTCTAGCTACTTGAAAGGCTGAGGCAGAAGGATCGCCTGAGCCCAGCAGGTTGAGGCTGCAGTGGCCATGAGCATGCCACCGCACTCCAGCCTTCATGACAGGATGAGATTCCAACTCAAAAAAAAAGTGAAATACTGTCTTTTCGCAGCAACTTGGATAGAATCGGAAAACATTATCCTAAATGAACTAACACAGGAACAGAAAACCAAACACTGCATGTTCTCACTTATAAGTGGGAACTAAACTAAGAATCTGCAAAGGCATAAAAAATGGTATAATGGACATTGGAGACTCAGAAGAGGGAGAGTGGGAAGTGTTGGAGGGATGAAAAATCGCCTGTCAGGTATAATATGCACAGGTGGGAGTGATAGATGCACTTACAGCCCAGATTTCTTCGCTGCTGTACAATGCATCCATGTAACCAAAAACTATTTGTACTCCCCAAAGCTATTGAAATAAATAAATAAAACTTGCTTTCAAAACAAATCTACCTATGATCTGGCACTCTCCAGAAGTTTCTAATAAGTCAACCAAGTCAGATAACAACTTTACCATCCCCTTCCACCAGATCAGTAGCAATTCTATGGCAAACAAAATCATCTCAGACTAGTAAGCATGTATTGAGCACCCACTAGGTGTCAGGTCCTGAGAGCATAGAGAAGGGTACAATATAGTCTCTTAGTCCAGAAGAGTTTATGTTTTTGGTAGGACACAGACACCTCAAACATCATAATGTGGTGACAAGGTTATAAAATACACTATACTAGTGGGATGTGATAATTCTATTGTCCAAGAGAGACAATTTTTCATGGTTTGAAGACCATGTATCGAGAAGATGGAGAGCCCAGCAGCGAGGCAAGCCTGGGGCGATTGTCCAGCAGAGTGGGTGCATGTCCGTCTAGTATAGAGACAAGATATAGGATGTCTAGTCCCTTCAGGCCTTAAACAGTCACTGAATGGCATTTGGGGTAATTTTTACAAAACCAGTAGAAAGTGATTGTCTCCTGACACTAGGGATCCATTTTTCTTCAGTTTGGAAGCAAAAGGAGAAGAAATCGTTTATAGGACCAATGTGTACAATTTTAAGCAACAAAAACCTATGGCTTCTGTTGGGCATGATTTCATTCTTTTTTAAATATATATATATATAGACATATATTTTACTGACCATAAATTTCACCTGTTTTAAGTATACAATTTAATGATTTTTATTAAATTTACAGAGTTATGCAGCCACCACCTGAGAGATAATTTCCATCACCCCAGTAAAGATCTCTTCTACCCATTTGCAGTCAATTCTTGCTTCCATACCCAGCTATAGGCAATCATCCATCTATTTTCTGTCTCTATAAATTGTCTTTTTTCCACATCTCATATAAATAGAATCCTACAGTATGTGACTTTTGGCGTCTGGCTTCTTCCATTTAGTATGTCTCTGAAGTTCATCCATGTTGTAACATGTATCAATTCATTTTGTTTTTTAAGGAATTATTTATCCTTACCACTCCACTCCTGCTTAATAAAAATAGAAGTAATGCTAAAAAAAATTATCTAGAATGTACAGCTTTAGTTTCTCAAGCAATCAGGCTTAGGGAGGCTGGTACCTCCAGGAAATGGAGATGATACCGTCTGAAGTAAGAACAGGATTCGTTTTCTAGCTCTCACATCCCGTATCATACTAGCCAGCAAAGAACCCACATCTTTAGCTATCACAGAAAGAATCACAAGTCACTATTACTCCTTGAAAAAAGTGTCTGTTACATATTTCTCTGACCATGGATAAGTGTTTCTTCAATTACTTTGATCTTGATTTGTTTTCTTTCTCTCTTTCTCTCTCTCCCCTCTTCTCTCTCTCTCCCTTTGTGTTATATGCACAACTCTCATTAGATCCCCAGGTTGTTGACTGAGAACTCTTCAACTGTTAACGTGGTCCAGAATCTTATCCAACAGCACTTTATTGGCCAAGATTAGAAAAGTATCTAACTACATCGAAGACTGCAAAATTCAACCGTTCAAGTCACAACTGCCGGATAGATACCAATAGAAAAGGGACAACTGATTTAAACATGTTTATCTGGCAAACTTTTAAGCATTTTGGCTGAGCAATCCAGGAAAGAAAGCATAATGTTTTTTATATAGTCACTTAGTATTCCCATCAGCAAAACTAGATCATCAAATCAACTCATGATTTAAAGGAATTTTGATGCATCTCCATTTGCAAAATCATGAGAAGAATAACTTAAGTGTCCATAGAATAGAATTTTGAGAGCATAATTAGCCAAGAGAGTCATCCAATCTAAGTGGGAATTATAAACAATGAGTAGATCAGCTGTGTCCCCAAGCTAGGTACCACATTTAATTCTACCACCACTGGGCCGGGCTCCGTGACTCAGCCTGTAATCCCAGCAATTTGGGAGGCTGAGGCGAGTGGATTGTCTGAACCTGCGGGTTCGAGACCAACCTGGGCAACTTGGCAAGACCTCAACTCTAAAATAAATCAACCATTAGCCGGGGGTAGTAGTGTGCTCCTGTAGTTCTGGCTACTTGGAAGGCTGAGGCAAAAGGGTCCTGGAGCCCAGCAAGTCAACGCTGGGATGGTCGTGAGTGTGCTACTGCACTCCAGCCTGGACAATGGAGTGAGACCCCAACTAAAAAATAAAAAATAAAAATACTACCACCTCTGGCCTCATGCCCAATGGACACATTCAGATTTGAAGACTATTTCAGAATCCGTGCTCAAAGGCACTATAGCTCTCGAAGCAGGGCACTAAGACCACCTATGACGTCACTACGGTCAGCAGAGAAACAATGCCACACTAAACATCTCTACACAAGGCGACTACAACTGTGCCAAGCCGAATTTTGTAAGCCATGCCAAGGGAAAGTGATCTGGCAGTGCTTTGACAGCAAGTTTAAATCCAAAACAATCTGGAGAAAGAGAAGGTAAGGTTTAAATGAAACAGAATTGAACTGAACAAAGGAAAAGGGAAGATAGACCCTTGTAACTGTTAAATCCTGCCAATTCAAAGCTAAGAAAGAGCGGACGGAAGAAAGGGATGAGAACATAAAACCTCCAAATCCATCTGCATCAACCAAGCTCATCTGAGAGAAAACAGGGTTGTCAGCAACACAGAGCAGATTTGACCTAAGGGTCCTACTCACTTATCTCTCTACTTCCATAGTGCAGGGCTTTCAGAGAAAACAGGGGCCACAAGAATTACCCTATGTTTTTTTAAAATGTGTCTTTTTTACAGAAAGGGTTGAATTAATCATATTTCTTGGTCCATGGACCATTATCAGTATGTACAAGGCTGTTCCCACATTTTATTTATTGATTTACTTATTTTTTTAAAAGTAATTGTGGTAAACAAAACATATTTGAAGTATAAAATATACCATCTTAACCATTTAAAAATACTGTTTGGTAGCGTTAAGTACAGTTGTGTTGTTGTAAAAGTAATCCCCAGTAATCCCTCTTTATCTTGCAAAGCTGAAACTCTGTACCCATGGAACAAACCCCACCTCCCCACCCTGACCTGTCCCTCCTGGCAGCCACCCTTCTACTTTCTGTGTCTATGAATTTGACTACTCTAGCTATGGCATCTAAGTGGAATCACACAGTATTTGTCTCTTTGCGACTGGCTTATTACACTTAGCATAACGTCCTCAACTTCTGTCCATATTGTAGCATGTGCTAGAGTTTCTTTCTTTTTTAAGGCTGAATAACATTACATTGTATGTGTATTTTGTTTATACATTCACCTTCCGATGGACACTTGGGATACTGCCACCTTTTGACTATTGTGAATACTGTCACTACAAACACAGGTGTACACAGACCTCTCAAGATCCTGTTTCCAATTCTTTGGAGTATATACCCAGAAGTGCACCGAATCTTATTGTGATTCTGTGTTTTTGTATTTTGAGAAGTTGCCGTCCTGTCTTCTATAACGGCTGCATCATTCCTAGTTCCCACCGACAATGCACAGTGTGGCAATTTCTCCACATCCCCCCCCCCACAATTGCTATTTTCTGAATTTCTTGATGATAGCAGCCATCCTCATGGGTGAGAGGTGATTGCTTATTTTCTTTTTATCACTTTCCTCTCTTTTTCCCATCCCATTGGCAATCATTGTAATGCTTATTAAGATACACTGGTATTTGGGAGGCCGAGGTGAGTGGATTGCCTGAGCCCGCGGGTTCGAGACCCGCCCGGGCAACTTGGCGAGACCTCATCTCTACAATAAATCAAAAAACTAGCCAGGCGTGGTAGTGCGCACCTGTAGTTCTAGCTACTTGGAAGGCTAAGGCGGAAGGATCGCCGGAGCCCAGCAGGTCGAGGCTGCGGTGGCCGGGAGCGGCCACTGCACCACTGCACTCCAGTCTGGGTGACAGAGTGAGATTCCAATTCAAAAAAAAAAAGATACACTGACAAATATATCAGATGGCTTGCTCTGCAAATCATTTTATTCTACATAGAAGGATTGCTATACATCTCATTCTGTTTCTTCCCATGTCCACTGAGCACTAGCTTCCTTATGTCTCCCCACACTGCTATGTGTGCTTCAAGTCCATTTCTTCTAACCATTGCACAGTATTCATGCATGAAGCCCACATTTCACCCATGCATTCCCCAGTGGTAGAATCAATAGTCACTACTTTCTACTTGCTTTATGTTGGACCCCCTGTCTCAGTTTAGACATATGCCTATAAAAAGAATGAAAAATTCAGTAGGTAAAATATCCCCAAGAGCATATAAAGCCTAATTCGAACACTGAAGGAAATCCTTTAGACACAAATCTAGCACATGAGGAGGTTTAAACAAAACACAGGAAAATGTGGAGGGAAAGCCAAAGTGCTAGACGAGCCCAGTTAGAGAACGCAGGTGCTTAGAGTCTAGGTGTCTGCATCTTCTGAGGAGCAAAGCACACAAGGAGAGGAGAATCCCAACCTCCAGGAAGAAAGACCAAGAAGTGGGCATGGCTACTGTAAAGAGAGTCTGTTAACTCCTGAATGTAGGGACTCCTCCCCGGTTGCCTCTGGGAGTCACTGCAGCAGAATTGAAAGGGGACAGGCTCCCAATCCAGAGAGCCTCATGTTTGACCTCTACTTTGGTCTAATGATATTTGACCTTGGAAATTTTACTTTAACTTACTGAGCTCCCATTTCCCCATCTCCAAAATTATCTTTCCCTTACAGGGTTGTTGCCAGTATTGGAAAGGATTTTTTTCATCCTTATGAATGACACACGGGAGGTATTCGCTAAAGTACCATCATTGTGGATGAAGGAGGGAGAATATTCAGGAATTCGCTGTATCCCAGTCCCATTCTGGGGCCACGGACACATGGCTGGAGTTTCTGGGTTCTTATGAGTAAGCTGAGGCCAAACATGGCCAATGAATCTCTGTCTCCTCTTAAAGAGAAAGAAAGGATCCCCCACAGCCCATGACTCTGGAAATCTTTCAGGGGCAAACGATAGAAAACCCAGTTTAAACTGGCTCAAATAAGAAGTGAACTTTGTTGGTTCATGTGACAGGTCAGACCACCAAAAGTGCTGGTTTCAGAACCAGCTGTGTTTTTCAAGCACAACCTCAAGGGTCTCGATCCTTCCCTTGATTCTGCTTCTTATCCTCAGAATTGGCGCTATCGTGTAGTAAAATGTTAAAGGAAGATTAAAAAGCCCGTAGCTACAGCATTACACACTCTGCTAACTGCAACCCCATAGGCTCTTCCCAGTTGCTCCTGGAAAAATCAGGGATTCACACTGCTTGGAACAGTTAGTTCATACATGCATCACTGAACCAATCCCTAGGACTATGGCAAGGAAGTAGTATTGATGGGCTTAAACCTGGGTCCAACACTCAGTCCTGGGGCTAGTAGTGAATTCAGCCCCAACCAAACCATGTGGGCAGAAAGTTAGGCAGAAGAAGTTCCTCCCCCCGAAAGAGGAGCTGTTCACAGCAGAAGAAGAAAATGGATGTTGGCAGACAAAAATAACAGATGTGCAGCATAAACCCTAGATAACATCAGTAGAAACAAATTAACAACGATTATTGAGTGTTCACTGTGCTCTGGTGATACAGAGACTCGCTAATGTCTGTCCATATTGCCACAACCCCAAGAGCAGGGCATAACAAGGGTTCAAGTGCACCTGCACATTCCTGAGCACATCACTGAGAGTCCCCATAATCTCCTTGGCGTTTCCAGTAAGTAACTTTAGGGGATCCTTGACTTCCCTGTAGACTATACCCAATCAACTGAAAGATGCAAATTCTCATTTATTCCCTTTTTCTGAGTGGTCATAAATTTGAATAATACAGTGTCAATGTAATCATAAGCCTTGTATAACTTTTTATCATAAGTTTTGTGATTTGTATAACTTTCGTGTAACACATGATGTCTTAGGCCTTGGAAACTCCCTTTACTCTATGGCAATCTTAATTAATACCTCTGCTCCCTCTACTGATAAAAGCTATGAGACACCTCTGATACCTGGCACCGGATGTCTGGACCGAAAAATGTCACTATCGATAAATGTAGCTGAAGCTCAAGTTCTATACAAAGCTCTGCTGGTCACGTGGCTAGTATAGGTACTAACAACTCTGGACTTACAAAAGTATACTGTAAAAGCCTGGAGGGTGAGCAGAGCCATTTTAGAATGACCTCAAGTCTGGCTCTGCTCCCTGGATTCGAACTCAGAAATCAACTTCTTTCTACCAGTTCCCTGCCGCTTTGATTTACCGGTATCAAGGGTGAGCCGCCGAGCGTTCCTTGGACCATAACACTGGGATAAGCACTTTTCATTAATTACCTCATTTAATCCTCACACACATGATCAGTGCATATATCATTATTATTATTAATCCCATTTAACGGATGATGAAACTGACACACAGAGAGGCTAAGCAATTTGTCACAAAGGTCACGATGCTAGTGTACGGTAGGGCTGAAATTTGAACACACACCACGTGACAAGAGTCCACTCCTATACTGGTGCGCTGAATAATATCTCCCACCCCAGCCCCAAGATATCCAGATCTTAGTCCCTGGGACCTGTGACGATTAACGTATATGGCACGAGGGACTTTACAGATGTGACTGAGTCAAGGATCTTGAGAACGGGAGACTATCCTGGATTATTCCAGTGGGCCCTAAATGTAATTGCAGGTACATTGATAAGAGGGAGGCAGAGGGAAATTTGACTACAGAGATGAGAAGGCAGTGTGACGGTGGAAGTAATGATTAGAGTGATGCACTTCGAAGATGACTAAAGAAGCCAAGAGCCGAGGTGATCTCCAAAAGCGGGAAAAAGCAGGGAAACCTTCTCCTTTGAAGCCTCCTTAAGGAAACTTCTCTTCTTCTCTCCCCTTTTCCTCTCCTCTTCTATCTCTTCTTCTCCTCCTTACCCTACCTGCCCATTCCTCCCCAAATCGCAATCTCATCTGTATTAAGCACAATTCTAAACTGACCTCCAAATTCCCCAGTCCCTGATGCACATGCCTTGCTAATCCCCAGAACTGTGGACACTGTGGATTTCACTGCTGTAATTAGGTTATATCATATCACACAGCTGATTCTAAGAAATAAGGATTATGCAGATGGGCCTGGCCTAATCGGGTGAACCTTAAAGGGGTCTGGGCTGTTGCTGAGAAAAAGTTGAGCTGCACAAGAAGAATTCAGTGGAGAGAAATTCTCCATTGCTAGCTTTGGAGATGAAGGACAAGGGCTGTGAGTGGCCTCTAGGATCGAAGAACAGCCCCAGCTCACAACCAGCAAGGAAATGAGAAAGCCAGTCCTACAGCCACTACAACCACAAAAAAAAATCTGAATTCAGCCAATACACTAAAGGAAAAGGATTGTTCCCCCAGAGCCCTGATAAAGAAACACAGTTCAGCCAGCTCCTTAATTTCAGCTTTCTAAGACCCTGAACAGGGAACCCAGCCACAAAGTTCTGACTTAGAGAACCGTTAGCTAAAAAGTGGGTATGTTTTTAACCTGCACAATTTGTGATCATTTGTTAGTCAAGAATAGAATACCAGTAGGCCATTCCTGGATCCATACAACCTCCCAATTCAAGCATCCAACGATAGTCTTTGTGTCCTAAAATAATTGAGAGAATCATCTTGTTCTTAGTTGGGTCAAGGGTCCACCATGCATCTGGACAGCTATGACTACAAGCCCCAGTCAGGTTTTCCACCATTCACACAGCAGTGGTTGTGGCTATTCATTCAACCTCAGGGAAGAAGGCATGGACCAGGCAGGCGAGTTGGCTGGCATGTTCCGATATTGCCCTTCTAACCTGAACATTGCAGCTTTCTCTCAATCTATACCCTGCCTTGTGTTGTGTACATTTTCTCTTGCCTAACTAGCTCACAAGCTCATCAAAGAAAAAAAGTGGTATGATGGAGTGAGACAAGCACTATCTTAGAGGACACAAGAGCTGAGGGCCTTATTATAGGAGCTTAGGCAAGTCACTTAACTTCTCAGAATTCCCTTTCTCATTTGAGAAATGAGAGTAATATACCCACCATGCAGGGCTGTTGTAAGAATTAAATGAGATGAAGTAGGTGAGGCTCATTTTGCGTCTTCAATAGACATCAATTCCTTTTTGCCATTTTAATCCATTTTCTAGGTCCACCATAGCAGCTAGCACAACAGTATAAGCTCATTGCTGTGTCAAATCAAGTAATTTTTTTTTTTTTGAGTCAGAGTCTCACTCTGTTGCCCAGGCTGGAGTGCAGTGGCACACACATGGCCACCACAGCCTTGACCTGCTGGGCTCAGGTGATCCTTCTGTCTCAGCCTTCCAAGTAGCTGGAACTACAGGCATGCACCACCATGCCTGGCTAATTTTTTGATTTATTGTAGAGATGATGTCTCACCATGTTGCCCAGGCTGGTCTTGAACCCGTGAGCTCAGGCAACCCTCTAACCTCGACCTCCCAAAGTACTGGGATTATAGGCATGAGCCACCACGCCCGGCTTGTCAAATAAGTTTTTTAAATCCACACACTAATTGTCCGATTGATGGGAAGGAATAGGGCAGCCAATAGCGTGGAGGTAACCCAATTATCATGCAGCAATGGTGTCCACAGAGGACAGAGCTAGTAACAAGATCCCTTGACTTGAGTTGGCCAAGAATGTAATAATAATGAATAACATAATGATACCATCGGGCATTCATTGCAAGCATCCAGTACTATATGCCAGGCATTGTGCTGAGCCTCCCCCCTTAGTGTATCTCATTTAATGCTTAACAAGGACCTTCCAGCCGGGCTCGGTGGCTCAGCCTGCAATCCTGCACCTTTGGGAGGCTGAGGTGAGTGGATTGCCTGAGCCCGCGGGTTCGAGACCCACCTGGGCAATTTGGCGAGACCTCATCTCTACAATAAATCAAAAATTTAGCCGGGTGTGGTAGCGCGTGCCTGTAGTTCCAGCTACTCGGAAGGCTGAGGCGGAAGGATCGCCGGAGCCCAGCAGGTCGAGGCTGCGGTGGCCGGGAGCGGCCACTGCACTCCAGTCTGAGTGACAGAGTGAGACTCCAACTCAAAAAAAAAGACCTTCCACCAGTGCTATCCATTTTACACATGAGCAACAGAGATCCAGAGAGATGAAATGACTAAAGTTAGCTAGGAAGAGGCAGGGTTGAAATTCACCCCTCAACTTATACAACTCCAAAGTCCATTTAACCATTCTGCTTCAAAGTGCCTTGAACATGGCACTCCTCTTTTGGAAACGAGCTCAAGTTGACGGAAACACGTGTGCCCATGGAGACTGAAATGGAACGATAAGATATAATTCCTTTCATTAACTTCTAAACTCTTTTCAAATCTTTACATTTCCAAGATTTTTTTTTTTTAATCACAGAGAAAGAAAAATATCCCAGAAAAGGATAATGGGCTTATGGCTGCCAAACCAAAAGTAGCTATTCAAAACAGAGCCAAGAGAAATTCCATTTTCTTGCCTAGAGGAACATTCCCTCAGTGAAGCCTTCCAAACAATTTCTGCTTGATTTTCAGTTGTTTAGAAAAATGAGGACAGCATAAGAAGACTACTGTTTGCTGTCCTTAGAAACTAATAGTCTTTGAGTTTGTTTTGTTTTATTTTGTTTAAGCAAGACTGAAACCTCTTCAGTGCATAAAATTTTTGTGCACTCCTTGGGGTTATCAGAGATTCCATGTCACCCTTGACAAACTATATTTCCCTGGAAACTGACATTCCTATCTTTATTCCTCACCCAGACAGACATGGTATGGGGTCTTTGCCTCTCCAACATGTGGTTTCACAGCACAGGACAGCTTGCCCTGACTGCCACAAATACCCCAAGGCATGCCTTGATAGTTGTAAAAAACTAGTCTGTTCCCCATTTAAGAGTCAGCCATAATTGCTCAAGCCTTTCCAAGTCAGCTTGAAATTCACCTTGGCAAGGATTCCACCCTTGTTGGACACTCCCTGCTGGCTTTTTACATTCAGTAAAAGGAGTTGAGACCTTGTGGGAAACGTCTGCCTGGCCTGTCTTCCTTTCCTTCTAGATTCCTTATGAAATCTCCCACAGGGCTATCCCAGCTCCAGGCTAATTGGACTGTTTTATTATACAACAGTATCACAGAAAACTAAAGGTGATCACGGAAAATTAATGGACACCAGCCTTCAGGCGCTTGTTCCTGAGCTTTTGGAGAATCTGTGGAAATCAGAGAATGATGCACTGAGGTCCGCAATACTGTTTTCCTACAAGGATGCCTGGGGTGTCCTTTTAAAATCCAGGTCCTATTTACACAAAACACTTCTTATTCATATGAATCATTGGCAAATAACAAAATAAAACAGATACAGAAAGTTACAGACGCCCTTCTTCTGCTCTCTTCCTAGTCTACATGGCAAATTCCTACTCAGCCTTCAAACTCAGTTCATACCAAATGTCACCCCTTTCCCGGGAGTCCTTCACAGAGCCCAACTCTGCGGGACATGGCACTCTCCCTCTGTGCTCCGTGGCACCCATGCCAATCAAGACACTGGCATATTCGAGTGTAAGTGGTCAGCGACCTTCCATAACCAAACTTGTGAGAGCAGGATTGGGTCAGAAAAACCCCATTATGTAGGAAAGTCCTATTCAAGGTGTGGTCCAGGAACTATCAGAGGCCAGCCCTCCATGAAGAAGGTACCAAAACCCAGATCAGCATTTAGAAATCTCTCTAGTTATCTGACAGTACAAAAGTAATGGGCCACGACAGAATGGAAACAAAAAAATTAAATAAAAACACAGGCTTTTTTTTTTTTTTTTGGTTTGGGAATTTCTTTCTTTTTTAAATAAGAGTTTGGGTAGTGCTATACAGGAGACACACTGGAAAGAGGGAAGGAAGAAAAGGGAGAAAGGGAGGAAAGAATAGTGGCAGGATGGGAAATAAAAATAATAGCTTTCATATAATTACTTATAACATGTAAGGTATTTTTACACATATTACATCACAGGATCCTCACTGCTGTCATTCAAGATCTTCCTTCTCTTCTCAAAGACTCCAAGCTTGTGTCCATCTCTTGTTCCTTTGTTCTTTCTTCCCCTGGTGTATGCTTCCCTCTGTGAAGAAACATGAGGTTGTTAGGCCAGCAACAATTTGATAAATTATATTAAGGAAAGGAACCTCAAGATAAAGATCTACAAAGAGACTTATGGATAACAGCTAGAGCTGGAAAGGCTGGTTAGCCAGCTGTAAAACATTTGCAGTAAACAAAAAGCAGTCAACTATTGCTGTTAATTAACCCTACCTTAAAGAAACAAAACGCCACAATTAATCAGCCACTTTACAAACCTCTGACAATTTCCTTTTGCAAACTTCCCCCAAGACAATTCCCAGCCCTACAAAACACCCCTCTAGCCTCTGCCTCTTTGCAGATAGCAGACACTCTCTCTCTCTGGCCTATGTGCCCTTCACAACGTATCTTCAGTTTAATAAATCTACCTTTCTTAATTCATTACTGTTTTGGTAAATTCTTCTTATCATCCCACAACTCCTACCTCAGGGAACCTTCTCCAGGCCTCTCAATCTAGCATGTTCTCCTCCCCCACACCATGCTATCTCTCTCTGTCACATGACCCTATTTATTTATTTTTTCCTCTGTGAAACTTAAAACAATCCAAAACTGCCTTGCTTCCCGTTCAAAATTTATTGTTTCCAGTCAGTCTCCCCACTAGAATAATATAAGCCTCTTAAGAATAGGCATGCTGTCTGTCTTGGTCACCCCATAACTCCCAGAGCGAGATCGTACCTGGCACAGGGACAAGTGAATGAATGAATGAATGAGTGGATGAATACCATAGGTCTCCTTGTTTCCATCTAAAAGACAAAGAAAATAATTTCAGGATTTTGCCCAAAAGAATGTTAGTGGTTTTCCATATCTCCTCTGTCAGGAGGCCCAGGGTTCCAGTGAAACTCCTGACCCAAAAGTAGTGCTACTTTCACCTCACAATGTTGCCAGAGGTAGAGGTTTCTGGGGAAGGAACTACAAAGCCTTACAATACCCATAAGCAAATTCACTTGGGTTGCATGAAGCTGTCATCAGCTTCTGAAGTTCCAATAAGAATTCCTTTGAAATTAAGGAGAAGATGCATCCATGGCAATACCACACAGTGTAGCGGGAAGACAGAGGGATCCTGACACCGAGGCTATTATAGGAAGCGGCACTTTATTACGCTGGTGGGCCCACCGAGCTCAAGGGGCTAATGGGTCCAAATCGAGCCCCGCAGAATGGGAAAGTAGGGATCTTATACCTTCGTTTGGATAAGGGAGGGAAGTCGTGTTGAGTGATTACACATCTCCTTTGGAATTTACAAGGTGGTGTTCAGAAAAATCAGATCTTTCAAAGAACAAATGGTTTCCAGGAACTGCAGGGTTGTAAACCGCCAACTTCAGAAGAGGGATTTTGGATAAGTCTGTGAATTAGTTACTCTTTTGCATTTCCATGAGAGTCATCAGTCTCTAGCCATTTGGCCTTTTCAAACAAAACCAGCCTGGCGGGTCTTTAGAGCTTGCCGCTTGGCTTTCAGAACGAAATACCTTTAACTGCTACCAACCCCTCTCTTGCCACATCAACAGAACACACCTGATCACCTCCAAAATTAAGGAGAAAACAGCAGGAGCCCAAGAGACTGGGTAGGGGTTCTGCTTCCAGCTAGGTGACATCTACCCCTCACCTACTGCTTTCCCCCCGCCCCCAAACAATCCCTTCAATCTCCTCTTTCTTATCATGAGAGTGGTGAAAGCAAGAATTTTGGAACCAGACACACCAAAGTTCAAATCCTGTTGGGTTTTTTTTTTTTTTCCTCATCTGGGCAAGTTTCTACATCTCTCTCCCTGTCAGTTTCTTCACCCCCTCCCCAACTCTTTGCAGGTATCTGTGACAATTAAATGGGGTAACTGGCCAGGTGCCCCCAGGGACATTCAACCAAGAGGAATTCCCCTCCCTTCTTCTTGTTGACATTTCTTTAACATCGCTAATTATACTGGTGCCAAGTGGACGGGAGAGTGAGTACAAAACAAAGAAGTTTTACAACCCACAGTTTTTCAAGGTGAGTAAGCCTCTCTAGTTAGCCCTGCCTTGTGAAAGAGGTCTTCACATTTACCTTCCCAACTAAATGATTGCTAACCAATATATAACCTCATGGGCAGTCTCACTGCTAAGAGAATGACCATTAGATTGACCCTTATTTACATAAAGGAATAATGGCCGCTTCCAATGCTAAAACACAATTATATGAAAAAATGATTTTTTTTAACTTCGGGGGTAGGTGTGCAGATTTGTTACACAGGTATTATGTGATGGTGAGAGTTGGGCTGCTATTGAACCTGGCGCCCAAATAATGAACCTGGTACCCAACAGGCAATTTTTCAACCTTTTTCCCCCCGCCCCCTTTAGGAGTCTCCAGTGTCTGTTGTATCCATCTTTATGTCCTATGTACCCAGTGTTCAGCCCCCACTTTATAAGCAAACATGCAGTATTTGGTTTTCTGTTTCTACATTAAAATTCACTTAAAATAATGACTTCCAGTTGCATCCATGTTGCGGCAAAGGACATGATTTTCTCTTTGGGGTTTTTTTCTGTGTAGAATTCCATGGTGTGTATGTACCACACGGAAATGGTGTTCTTGCAAACTGAAGTCTCCACTTAATTTCTGCTTTTCTCCTATAGCAGCTTGGCTCGTGGAAAGACTACGAGTTTTGGAGACAGATAGGCAAGAGTTCAAATCGCAGGCCTACCGTTTGTTAGCAAGTTACTGCATATGTCTAAACCCCAGTTTCTGGATCTATAAAGTAGGCATAATACTTTTCAGCTTGATGCATTCTTGGTGGACCTGGAGATGATAGAGTGCAGACTCTGGAGGTTGCTCAATAAACGGGAGCTGTAATTCGTCCTCCAAAGACTCGGTCTTAATTCCAGTAGGAAAGGGCAGCCTGCAGAAGCGTGAGAGGCGAGGGGCCATTACAATAGACAGAGCCTGGAAGGAACATAGCAGGCACTCAATAAGTCTTTGATGAATAAGGAAAATGAAAGAGTGATTTGTTTGCAACAGTCGAAGAGGAAAAAGAAAAATCAGCTC
This sequence comes from Carlito syrichta, assembly GCF_000164805.1. NCBI lineage: Eukaryota > Metazoa > Chordata > Mammalia > Primates > Tarsiidae > Carlito > Carlito syrichta. Next base: position 74,148 of record NW_007248766.1, read on the forward strand.
CTGAACGCTGGTATGGTGTCTCAGAATTTCAATTCATGACGTCAGCACTTATTCACAAGAATTCTCCAAGAATAAGGGTTGTTTAGTCTTAAAGTCTCCTATCTGGGCATGATGGCTTACGCCTGTAATCCAGCACTTTGGGAGGTGGAGGTGAGAGGGTTACCTGGGTTCAGTGGTTCAAGACCAGCCCAAGCTAAATGATGAGACTTCGTCTCTACAAAAAAAAATAGCCAGACATGGTGATGTGTGCCTGTAGTTCCACCTACTTGGAAAGCTAAGACTGAAGGATTGCCTGAGTCCAACAGGTCAAGGCTACGGTGGCTGTGAGCATGCCACTGCACTCCAGCCTGGGCAACAGAGTAAGACTCCAACTCAATGAATAAATAAGTAAATAAATATAAAGTTTTGCCTATCTTTCAGTTACTCCCCCCATAATGAGAGTGGTGATATGGCCCATTAGGTGTTAGACTGAAAGTACCAAATGAAATACTGGCCAGGCACGATGGCTCACACCTGTAATCCCAGCACATTGGGAGGCAGAGACAAGAGGATTGCCTCAGCTTGTAGTTCGAGACCAGCCTGGGCAACCTGGCAAGACCTCATCTTTACAATAAAGAAAAAAAAATTATCTAGGTGTGGGGGTACACCCCTGTAGTTCCAGCTACTTGGAAGGCTGAGGTGGAAAGATCACCTGAGCCCAGAAGATCGAGACTGTGGTAGCTGTGAGCAGCATGTCACTGCACTCCAGCCTGGGCAACAAAGTGAGATTCCCACTCAAAAAAAAAACAAAAGAAAAGAATAAAGAAATACCTTATGGCCACTAGAATGCAGTAACCCAGATCTAAGACTACTTGTGTGTAATGTTCTTTATCTGTTCCAAAGAAGTCACCAGGAGGTCCACCAGGGAAAGACACCAGTTTATTGGAACTTACAGGAGACACTGATGGCAGCTGGTCAGTGAAGAAAGAAGCCTTGCCTCGGGACAGGATGGCAAGCAGTTTTATAATCTATTTAATTTGCTATATGGTGTTTACAATTACAGTGAGTAAGGGTACCACCCAGGCTGCCCTCAGCTCTGCTCCATCATCTGCATCCCGTGACTTATGACTGGGAATATGCATACCCTGCAGAGACCAGCTTTGGCCAGAGGCTGCTCCCTGAGGGAGGGGCAGAAAGAATCCAGGTATGGGAGAAAGGATCTATGTCCAGACAATGCCCCACAGCCACCAAAGTATTCTGTTGTCCCTGGGAGAGGAGCAGGTTCCCCTGGAAGGGAGATTCAAGGCTACCACCCTCAAAGCCATCTGGCCCTGATTTAGAAATGCAGTTCATTCAAATCGAGGCTGCTCACAGCACCTGGATTTTCAACGGGGCCCCAACCTTTCCTGTCAAGAACATGACGCATGAAATACCATCCTGAAATTAGACGAGAGCAGGAAGAAAGAGAGCCAGGCAAAACTGGAAGGTCCTGAGAGGAACCCCCGCGCTGGGGTTTGCAAAGCGAGGCAGAAGTTCAGATCCAACACTTAGCGGGAGAGATGTCGTCATCTGTCAGACATCAAGCCTGGTTTGCGAAGCTGTCAGTCACTGCTGTGAACTACAAAGTCGCCGCCTGAACTGGCCAGGACCCGGGAGGATTTCCACAAAATGAAAATCCAGATAAAGAAATGCCAGTGAGCCCAAGGAACATTTACATTCTTAATAATGCTGGTGCTCTAGGACCCCAAAGCCACACTGGGGCTCCATTCTCTTTTTCTCTACCCAGTCCCATTTCCTCCTCCTCCACCCTCTTCCTTTCCCCTCCTTTGCTCTTTCTCTTGTCTCCCTACTTCAGTTTCAAAAGATTTACAGTAGCGGTCTCCAACCTTTTTGGCATCAGGGACCGGTTTCGTGGAAGACAATTTTTTCACGGGGGTGTGGGGGTGCAGGATGGGTTGGGAGGAGGCTGGTTTCGGAGATTCAAGCACATTACATTTATTGTGCAGATCAGCGGCAGTATTCACTTCTCATAAGGAGCAGGCAACCTAGATCCCTCCCATGTGCAGTTCACAATAGGGTTTGCACTCCTATGAGAATCTAATGCCACGGCAGAACTGACAGAAGGTTGAGCTCAGGCAGTAATGCCAGCAATGGACAGCACCTGTAAATACAGATAAAGCTTCGCTTGCTAATCTGTCACTCACCTCCTGCTGGGCAGCCTGTTCCTTGTAGGCCAAGCCTATACCGGTTTGCAGCCCAGGGGATTGGGGACCCCTGACTTACAGAATTGTGGAGGCAGAGGAAAAGCAACACGTAAGAACATATACATGCTCATTAGAGAGAGTTTCCATTTGTCTGAAATCTAAACTTCCACAAAATTCATATGCATGAATTTTTCTCTTTTTTTCCTCCTTTTATGAGAATAGGAGTAAAACTTGACTGATGTGATAGATTCAATTTTTAAAAGAAATTAGTTTCGGGGGAAAACACAAGGTCAATGCATTCAATGTCTTTCTATCATCTATCTATCTTTGTGTAATTCAGTAAATCCTTCCTGAGTACCTACCACAGACTGTGTCTTTCTCTCCTCCTCTCTACCTCAGATTAGTTTCACCATAAATTCTTGGTCCTCAGCCTTCACTAGGCCTCAAGCACTACTTGAGTCTTCTGTATTTCTCTGGTCTGCACTCTTCAGTTTTCCACACAGGCAAATGTAAATCTTCATACTCATCAAAGCTTCCCCCAAGCGCCACCTTTCTACTCTGAAAAGCCCTTCACCTCCTCCTGCAATGGAAGCCATGAGGCAAGGACTTCCTCGCCCATCTCCTCTGCTCATCTGTGTGGACGCCCGCTGTTGCGAGCACTATGGGGGGTGACTCTGGATCTTGTACTACTTTACACTACCTTCTCAAGAAACCTATCCTGTAGATCAGTCCTTCTCTCTCCAGAGCTTTTCCCTTCTCCTTTTCTACCAGCTTTTCTTCATCAGTATTTAAATATACTTCAGGCTACTCCATCTTGAAAACAAACAAGCAGACAGACAACTCCCCTCTTCTCCATGGACAGGCCCTTGTTCTCTCTCTCACGTCGCACCCTCCTGGCTTATTGACAGCAGGCCGACACTCACTTCCCCTCTCTCCTCCCCAGTGAGGTAGGAGTTTTGGATTAAAGCCCACTTGAGTCAGAGTTGCTCTTCCCCTCCCTGATTTATGTGACTGCAGCCATAGTATTTCACTTTTCTTCATCTCCATTTTCTCAAGTAAAATGGAGTAAATATGAGTTATCCTTATTGGGTTGTTAAGGATATAAAATATGGCAACATTGGTAAAGAGCTTAACACAGTGTCTGGAACACAATAAGGTCTCAAGAATACAGCAATTATTATTATTATTGTTATTATTAGAATCAGAGTCTCACTCTGTTGCTCAGGCTAGAGTACCATGGCACACTCAAGGCCAACCCAGGGTCAACCTGCTGGGCTCCAGTGATCCTTCTGCCTCAGTCTTCCAAGTAGCCAGAAGTTCAGGTGTGCACTACCACACTCAGCTAATTTTTTTTTAATTTTGTTATAGAGGCGAGGTCTCACCAAGTTGCCTGGGCTGGGTCTCGAGCCTGCGGTCTCAGGCAATCCACTCACCTTGGCCTCCCAAAGTGCAGGGATTACAAGCTGAGCCACCAAGCCCAGCCTATTATTTTATTTTTAAGACTTTGTCGTCTGGCTTCTTCCCTTGCCATTTTACCACCATTGCTCTTCCCAAAAATCATCTTATCGCTAAATTCAATCAAAGATGATTTTTCAGAATTATCTCATTTGGTCTCTTTGGTGCAATTGGTGACTTTTTTTTTTTATGAAACAAGTTCTCTATCTACTTCTTCTTAGTCTCCTTCCTCTAATATCCCAATACCCATAGATGCCTCAGAGTTTCATTCCCACTCTACCTATTTTTTACTCTTGCCACAATCTCTTATAGAACTTACCTACTCCTATGACTTCTATGAACTGACAACACCTAAATCTATATCTGCAGTCCAAAACTTTCTCCAAGCTTCAGGTTCAAAAATCTAACTTCCTGTAGGGCATCTCTACTAACTAAGATGACCCTTAAGCATTTCCAACTGTCCCAAGCAGACATAATCATCATCTCAGTGTCTCCCTACATGGGACTATTGTCATACACCCAGTTGACCTTCCAGAGACCTTAACGACACCTGCTTCCTTCACTCCCCTCCACATCTAATCCCAGTTCTACCTCCTAAATACACCACAGTCCATTTGCTTATCTCCATTTCTACTGGGGCACCACCGCAGTCAGCATCTCACTGTCCTCTGTCTGTATTGCTGTCACATATCTCCAGTTGACATATGTGTCGCAGCCCCTCTAGTCTATTCTTTACTCTGTAGCCGGAATGAGCTGTATTTACCTATTTCACTTGAGTCAGAGTTTTGAAAATACAGAAAAGTACAAAGAATGATCAAATGAATACTCAAATTCCCACTACCTAGAATTAACAGCGATGTTTCTAAAATTAAAACCTTACCTTATGACTAGTCTGTAAAATGTTCATGGATGCTTCCTTGTCCTTAGGATCAAGTTCAAACTCAGTTGTAAGATTGATATGACTCTATGATTTCCAGTCCCTTCTCACCCACACCTCCCCACTCAATCTGAAATCCGGATCGCAGGTAACAATTTGCGCTCCTTCCAATATGTCAAGCTCCCTCTCCTCTCCAGCCTTTTCATCTTTGAGCAGGAGGGCATAAAGGGATGAGAAACTGCCTGAGTAAGGAACAGTGCAGAAATAAACATAGGAAAGCAGTTGGCAGTCAGCCCATAGAACGGATGTTCAGAGCGGTACCTTCGATCATGCAAGTGACAACATCACAGAATCTTAGAATTGTTAGGAAATTTATTTAAAGCCAGCTTCCTCTGCATCCGCCCCTGACCTTACCATCCTGCCTTCAAAGAACCTACGTTTGAAAGGTAGTAAAGAACATGCACTATAGTTTTGCATCTTATGGCTTTTTAATGTACTCAAAGGAGAGTACATAATACATGGAGACAGATGATTATAATTCTCTAAGGCTCCTGGAAGGCAGAAATCTTTCCCCTGACATTCCTCCCAGGGGGTAGAGGTGATCTTTGAATGAAAAAGGAAAGAACGTCGGTAACTTCAATTAAGTAGTCCTTTTCATGAAGACAGAGGCAGTATCCAACATTTTCTGGCAATTTTTTTGTTTTATGAAGATAGTTAAAAGGAAACCAAGAAGGAAGAGATATTTTCTTACTTCTTCTGACAGGCCTCACAAATTGTCTTATTTGAAGGAAACGCTTGTATTTCTTTTGCTACCCAGTTACAGTAAATGACACCTAGAAAATGGCATGGACATTGTAAACTAGAATTCTCTTATTTCGGTTTGTATTGAAGTCGGGCTTCAAAGATACCTGCATCACTCAGTGCCTGCTGCCATTTGGATTAGTAGAACATTTAGTGAAATACCCATGTATTGTGCAACCACACTACCAGAATTCTTGATAAAATGGGTAGTCAGTGTGGAAAAAAATGGATTATATGAGTAAGCTGCCGAATCTGCAAGGTTGTCATAGAAATCACTTCAATCTCTGTGGATGATTTAAGATGGAAGCTTTGTTGTTTTTTCAGAATTCAGATCGTTGTTAACTGATCACACCTCTGCTTCTACAATGATTCTTGTGAGATGTGAGAAAAACCAAAGAACTCATTACTGATTTTTTAAAAATAGTAAAGAAAGAGAAAGAAAAGGAAATCTGTGGGTAAGTTCTGTATGTGTTACCTAGGTTTTTTGTCTGGGGATTGAATTTCCCTATTACATCTGAGAACTACCCTCCACCCCCATAGATAACATTTATTCTGAAATGTAACCGACTTTCCAGTAAAGTGTAGTTTTTCCAAAGTGCTGCCATCTCCATTATATAAAAAGTACATTGCCTTTTCAAACAGGTGTTTTAGAAAAATTAAACTTGTGTCAAAATGGATATTTTAATTTGTATTGGGAAGTTAACACAGATGGCTATAATGAGGGCTCTAAACTATCTTTTAATTTATTATTTAGAACTCTATACCATTACGCACACACCCTCAAAATGTTCAACCCTCCAAGCACAGTTCTGAGCAGATGTGCTCAAAGACGTCAGCAATACCTAAGTGATGCTCTGAACTGCATGGCAAGTTCAGCGTAAGGTTGATGGAAATGTAGATAACGGGAAAAGATTTTGGAAAAGTCAACATCTTTATGATGTATGGACCATGCTATACAGCGAGGGCATAGGTGTGAGCATGTAAACAAGCATGTACACACACACACACACACACACACACACACACACACACACACACACCAAAGGAATCTTTTAGGAGCGCAGTAAGAGAGGCTGGACATTGTGAGCTCATGCTTGTCTCTAGACATATCACCCATTGGAAAGGGTTGAGCCAGACCAGCCTGGGCAACTTGGTAAGACCTCGTCTCTACGATAAATCACACATAAAAACTAACCGGGTATGGTGGCATGTATCTGTAGTTCCAACTACTTGGAAGGCTGAGGCAGAAGGATTGCCTAAGCCCAGCAGGTCGAGGCTGTGGTGGCCGTGAGCGTGCCACTGCATTCCAGCCTGGGCAACAAGAGTGATACTCCAACTCGGAAGAAAGAAAGGAAGAAAGGAAGAGCGGAAGAAAGAGCGAGCAGAATTTTTTCTGAGTTATACTTATTTTGTGAAGGCATGTGTTCCAACTTCAGTGGAAATCAAATTAGGTTTCATGTCACCTTTACAGTTTATTCCAAGGAATTAATCATTGAGATTCAGCAAATAGCAAGGTTTTATTTAGCTATATTCTTTCTTTCATCACAGTTTGCTTTATTTCAAAAGCTAAAAGTAAATATTGGGAAGAATGACAGAGTAGAAAGTGTTAGAGATGGCAAAAATGGCAGAAAGTGAGGCTGGATCTGTCAACAGGGCCCAATGGTAAAACTTCATGTGCATCTTAAGAAGGTCGGGCTTTAGGCTGGATGCGGTGGCTCAAACCTATAATCCCAGCACTTTGGGAGGTGAGGTGTGAGGATTGCCTGAGCACAAGGGTTTAAGATCAGCCTGGACAATTGGTGAGACCTCGTCTCTACAATAAATCAAAAAATTAGCCGGGCGTGGTAGTGTGTGCCTGTCACTCTGGCTACTTGGAAGACTGAGGTAGAAGGATCGCCTGAACCCAGTAGGTCAAGGCTGCAGTGGCACGCTCACAGCCACTGGGCGACAGACTCCAACTCATAAAAAAAAGAAGGTTGGGCTTCTTCCAAAGGGCAAGAAGTACCTTTGAAAGACTTTCATCAGTAGTTACTTTCTTCAACTCCACTCTGTCTTCTGCACAGTGTATAGCTCCACCTCAATCCCTTGTAGCCAAAACCTTCCAGAATTTTCAGCCTCATGACATGTTAAAATTCCTGAAGCTTGCTTTTCTTCTGCAGTGAACGTTCATTACTGTAAAAAAGGAAACTCCTGATGGCTGTGAATTTCCCACCCAGTCAGCACACACAGTCCTCTCGATTGTTCAAGTCTATAGTGTTCCCTGCCTCCCAACTCAAGGAAGAGAATCCTTATGATCCATGAAAAGAGAAGAAAAGACAATAACTGCCCAGCACCTGTAGCAGGAACCCACATAACCAACCTGCCTCTACAATGAATTTCTCCCCCAAACCAACCCCCTTTTACAGTTAGCTATTTTTTCCTTGAAGCTAGAGCTTTTGTCTAACTTGAATCAGTTCAATGGAAGTAACCCTTAGCAGATATCACTAATACTAGGCTAAATTCAAATTACTCCTTCTTCAAAAGTTAAAAATTGCAGATACTTTATGTCAGGACACTACCTTTAACGTATAAAATGTGTTCTCCACAAGTTTTTGGGTTTTTTTTCCTCATTCTGGACAAAGAAATAGTTCCTAAAGAGAAAATGGAAAGTGCTTTAGGGGCGAGACAATACAAAACAAATACACATGGACACACATTTCTGCTTTCGAGGAATGAATGGTAATGGAGAGAGAGCTGTTTAAAAGGGGTAGCAGAATGTCTGCACAAATAATATCCCAAACATTTCAAGCATCACCCAAGAGGGAATTTCCACAAGCACATGCTACGACTTGCCACAGGCAGATGAGAGCTTCTAATTCAGAACATAAGCTGAGCCTCCACCTATAAAAAATTCTACAAGCAACAGCCTGTCCTGGCCAGAATAGCGATATACGACTAGTGGCTGAAAACATTCCACAGCTCAACAGATGGCTCTCTTCTGGGGTTTGAGATAGGCAGGCATCAAGCAACATCCTGATGAGAGTGAAATACTGACCCAAGGAGAAGCAAATCAGAGCCTAGGGAGGAGGCATATCTTTGGTAAAGTACACTACCTACTAGGCACACCCTGCAGGAAGTGACACCTGAACACAACAACAAAGCCATGGCTCTGTTACAGAAGTATGCCAAGGAATTCACAAAACAGGAACAATTGGTGCGAGAGCGAGACTCTATGAGTTCTTTATACTACGCTGAGATATTTAGATTTTGTTTGTTTGTTTCTGTATTCAGAAGCCAAATCAGGGCCAGGCATGGTAACTCATGCTTGAAATCCCAGCACTTTGGGAGGCGGAGGTGAGAGGATTGCCTGAACCCAGGAGTTCGAGACCAGCCTGGGCAACTTGCCAAGTCTTAGTCTCTACAATTAAAAAAAAATTAGTCAACCATGGTGGCACCCATCTGTAGTTACAGCTACTTGGAAGACTGAGGTGGGAGGGTCACCTGAGAGCAAGCAGAGGCTTTGGTGGCCATCAACACATCACTGCACTCCAGCCTGGGTGACAGAGTGAGACTCTGACTCAAAAAAATAAAAATAGAAGCTAAATCTTATTACTACACATCTAGATTCTAACTCAAGGTTTATCCCTCTGGCATATTCCAGGACAAATTCCTTATATTCCCAGTCCAGATCCTCTTCTATACAAGGCAGAAAAATAAAACACGGTTGTTAACGGGTGATGAGCCTGTGCTTGGTCCTGTGAACAGTCTCCAACACCCACCTGGACGGGCACTGGCTTAGTGCAAAAGCAAGACATCCCCCTGTTACCCCCCACCCCAGACATAGCCAAAACTGAATTATTTGCCCTTCCTCCAAATCCCAATTCTCCCCTTAGATCCCCAAGCAGATAAATGACTATACCTTCCACCTTCCGTTGTCCAATCCAGAAACCTAAAACTCATCTTAGCCTCCTCCTCCTCCTCACTCCTCTGACCAATAACCAAGCCCTGCCCCCTTTGACAACCAAAATCTCCCTCCAGTCTGTTTCTCTCCAGCTCAACTGCCACCTCCCAGGCTGGCTCGATGCCATCTCAGCGCTAAATAATACAACCTGTAGCCCGAGTGGTCTCTCTCTGCGCAGCTCAAACTGAGTTTCTCTTGCTTAAAGTCCAGCAGCTCTCCGTAGCTTTTAGAATAAAGTCCAAAGTGCTTACCACAACTTAAGAGACCCTTCAAGTTTTGGTCTTGGTTGCTCTGAACCCTCACCCTTCACCATGCCCCACCTACCACTCCATGCCCTGACCAGTCTGAACACTGTGTCTTCCCCAAAGTACTATGCTCACTCTCGCCACCAGGTCTTTGTGCATTCTGTTCCCTTTGCCTAAGACAAGCATCTTACACTCAACTGCTACTTGTTCTCGAGCCTCCACCCAGTTTTCTCTACCAATAGGAAAGCTTCCCTTTCTTCCTGTGTTCACATGGCCCCTTTCAAGTCATAGTACAATCCCATCTTGTTGACATGGGGCTTCTATTAGGATTGCATCCCAAGGTTTAGACTCAAAACCTAGAGCATCTTAGGAATTGCATATTTGTTGAATAAATGAACACGTCTTGAATGATGGAATGATGTGCTGAAATAGTAAGCTACGTTCCTGATTGTTTTTAGCAATTGATAGCACATCCCTCTACCTCCTCCCCAGCACCGGACACCACTCTCTTCTTTGTCTCTTAATTGGGACCCTCTGGACTTGGTGTATGTGTGATATCCCTCTGCTGTTAAGCCCTTGGTGTTCCCATGGTGCCTCTGATTTGGCCTGTGCTCTTGTTTCCCTACTCATCTTCGGGTAGGACCAACCACATGGAATCAATTTTTGGTCTTGATCAATCAGTTGGCCTATGCCTAGGCCAGTGACACTCCTGCCCCACACCACCCATGAAGTGACAACTCAGACATTTTATTATTATTATTATTATTATTATATATTTTTTTTAGTTGGAGTCTCACTCTGTCACCCAGGCTGGAGTGTACACTCACGGCCACCCCTGCGTCTACCTGCTGGACTCAGGTGATCCTTCCGCCTCAGCCTGCCAAGTAGCTGGAACTACAGGTGTGCGCTACCACACCCAACTGATTTTTTATTTACTGTAGGGCGAGGTCTCGCCAAGTTGCTTGGGCTGGTCTCGAACCCGCGGGCTCAGGCCTTCCAAAGTGCTAGGATTACAGGCTGAGCCACCAAGCCCGGCCAACTCAGGCATTTTAATACAGACCCATAGCTCCTGGAGTTCGTCCTCAAGACTCAACCAAAATTATACCATTTTTATCTCCTTAAATTGTAGCTATGATATTGAGGCAGGACAAACACAGCTTTCTGGGCACATGTGTCCTCAGCTGAGCCAAGGAATGAAGGTCAAAGCAGAGATATGCACATGCCCTTTGAACCACAGATGCCTCCAAAGTCATTGCCATGGCATCATCAGCCTATTCCTTGCCTTCCTGTCGAAGTCTTATGGATTCATCCCAGAGCTGTAGGTATCCATGGATACCCAGGACTCAAAATTTTGGAGAATTTTTTCTTGTAAACCAACTTTTGTGGAACAATGTAAAGAACAGTCATGCTATCCCTGCACAGAGAACTGTAGCAACGTCCTGGCTATTCTGCAAGGCATGCTCAACGGCCCCACGCACCATTCTATTTGTTGCCAGGAGTCACAAACCAACATCATTAGGACACAGCAGCCTAGCACCACTGGCCTAGAATGTTCTCATACCACATATAAACTTCGAGTCCTCACATCGGCTCCCTGAGAGCCCTCTCATGCCACCCCTCCAGGCACATGCTCTGCCACTTCCCTATGTTTTTCCACCTCCGTTGGTCTTGATTCCTGCCACTCTGACCTTGGCACTAAAGTCTTGGTCTTCACCTTGCCCCTGCCACTTTCAGCTTCGTGTCTTGGACTTCCAGGTGTGTGACACATGGCTTCACTGTGTGACTCTGACGAGCTCATCCTCCAGCTTAAGATCACAACTCCATGCCATCAGCCTATCCTAGGGCCCCTTGGAAGGAGAAGCGGCATGGTGGAGTCAGACAAATAACTACCCAGCATTGCCAAGTGGACAGTGCTCTTCCTGTAGGTGCTCTTTGTAGAGGCCGCTTTATCCTAGACTAAGACCTACAGCTAGTGTTGGAAGTCAGCTATACTGTAATTGACAGGGAGAATGAATCAGGTGGATTTTGAAGAACATTCTGTCTCCTATATATGCCACCTCCAGAGGCCCTGCTGTCCTTCATTAAGGCATTTTTTAATCCTAAAAGTGCAAACTTCTTAAAACGTGCAAGGTGGAACTGAAAATACCACCTCAGACATCACAGAAGTATGGGCCAGTCCTTAAGGAAGAAGTTGGAATCTTGATCTCAAAAGCTATTAAAAGCCATCCTTCTTCCAATCCCTTCACCTGCCCACCTGATTGCTTTTAAATGAAGATGCAAGATCTCAAGGAGAAGAGGGTACAAAAAATAGAATGCCATTTTTTTTCTCTCCTCTCCCTACAGATAATAATGTTGGACTGTCGACCGAGGTAGATAACGAGTATAAATTAAAAGCTTAACTGGAAGCCTGTAAAAGGCTATCTTTAATCCCTCTTTTCTACTCCCAGTCTTGCACAATGTACAACACAACTTGCGAGAAGACCAAAAAAATTATTTCTGGAAAATTCAGTTGCTATAGCCAATTGTTCAGTGAAACGTCCTTTGTCAAGACTCAAGACTTTGATTAGTGAGTTTAATTTAAAGAGGTTCCTCCTTCTCCCACTTAAAGCTGACCTACATCAAGTGCTGTCTTTGTTTATAATGGTGAGATGAAATGATTTTAGGCCAGACAGGGTCTTACAAATCTGAGACAGACTAAAGACTTTTTAAAAAATGATTTTAGGGACAGTACTTCCACTCCAATATTGTCCATGGTATGATTAACTTCAGGAGAAATTTAAACCACAAAACCCATAATACTAGGTCAAATGTTCTGACAGATTTACTTTGTGAATTTAGAACTTGATAAAAAGCACAAAAGTCAATAAAAAGCAGGCCACAACTCAGCCTCTTATTCTGGTTAGAACCAACCAGAGGAAAATACACAAAGGAGACATCCAAATCATCATGTCACTTGATTTAGCTGCTCTGTCCAACCCTCTGCCCAAATCCATGCCCAGAACCCAGCTAAGGAGACCAGGATCCCTGAGCCCATTCCCATACCCTGTCAAGGAGCACCTGATTAAAGGTAGGCTGTCACAGGTCTCCTTCACAGAAAGTGGAATTCAGACACCAATATTGTAGTTATTTAGCCACAAGTGCAGAAACAAAATCAGGTGCCGACTATATTTGGGAATAGATGCATAATCCTGTGAGGGCTATGGTGAGGGGGTGGGGAGAAAGAAAGCAAGAACACAGAGAGAGAAAGAGAGAGAGGACAGAAAGAGAGAAGACAAAGAAAGAAAGGAAAGGGAAGAGAGAGGATGAGGGGGGAGAGGAGAGAGGGGACATGGGAGGGGAAGAGAGGGAGAAAGAAGAGAGAGAGAGGAAGTATCTGAAAGCTTTTCTGCGCCAGTAGTTACACCTTCTGCAAAATACCAATAGAGTCTCCTGAAATAAAATACTTTTCACTGGAGCTTTCTTAGGGGATTTCTGTTGCTTGCCACCAAGAGACGCTTGCCCAAGCGTGTATCTTCTGCACGTCCTTTTATTGTGATTTGCATTTTCCTGGGTTAAATCATCTATTTGGACAAAAACCTCACAAATGCCCCAGACTCCCAACAGTTTTGTGACTACAGAATTCCGTTGCACAAATTACACGGCTGGAACCCACACCCTCCATTTTCAAGAGTCTGTAGCAAAACAAAGTTTTAAGTCAAATCTTTCTGTAGTAAAAGAAGCAGAAAAGAAATACTATGAGTCCCTCTGAGAGAATGAAATCGATGTCAAAATTCCCTTACAATTACTCTTTAGTCTACACTTCTCACACAGCTCTCAAGCTTCTGGATTCTTTGGTGATTTTATTTTGTTTTGTGCATTCTTTGGGAAGCAATTGGGGAGATAAATGGGTTTCACCAGATTTTGGAGATAGGAAGCCACGATCACCTGGAATCTTTGACACCAACACGATAGTGAAGAACTCGCTTTCCTTCTCTTTCCCCTGGACACGAAAACAGCACATGGTCAAGTACACCCATTGTAGAGGACAAATGACATTTGGGAATAATGGTCAGAATAAGCAAATGCAAAATACAGTATGCCTAGTTCAACGGAATTTCAGATAAGCAACATTTGATGCACAGGGCATAGATGAAAAAAGTGTTGTTCTGGTTTTGGTTTTGGTTTTGGTTTTGGTTTGGTTTTGCTAAATCTAGCAAACTTAACTTATCCTCTTGTCTCAAAAATTCAACTGAAGCCCCGAACCTGAAAACATCAGGTTAAAAGAATGTTATTTGTTTTACATTTTAAAATATAGTTTATTTAAAAGTAAATTAGAGAAAGAGAAGATTCACTTCCCCAAGGTGGGAGAGGGGGGCCAAAGCCAGGAAGCATGGAGACAGCCGTAGCTCAAAGAGCACATGACCACACCAGAGTCTAGCAAGTCAATGGCCAAAAAAAAAATTTTTTAAACCCAATATCCCTAAAATGTTCTGCTATCTACACCCTGCCTATGGTTTGGATTCTGTTTCAGTTTTTGTGCTTAGGGTTCCTTAACTCTCCACCTAATCTTTTTAAATTTTTTTCTTTATAAATTTGTTTTTTAAATCTTTATTTATTTACGGAGTCAGAGTCTCACTCTGTTCCCCAAGCTGGAGTGCAGTGGTATGATCACGGCTCACTGCAGCCTCAACCTCCTGGGCTCAGGAGATCCTTCCACCTCAGCCTCCTCAGTAGCTGAGACTACAAGTAGGCATCAACACACCCAGCTAAATTTTTTTTTGTTTTTTTTTTTGTAGAGATGAGGTCTTGCTATATTACCCAGGCTGTTCTGAAACTCCTGGGCTCAAGCAATCCTCCCACCTTGTCCTCTCAAAGTGCTGGGATTACAGGCATGAGCCACGGTACCCGGCCTTCGTCTATTCTATCTACTTTTCCAAACCAGTCTTTCTAAGACTCCACTTTCACATTTATCATCTGCTATAATCTGCAAAATCCTTCCAGGCAGCGCCATGTTCAATCTGTCTCTGTTTCCTCAGAATCCTGTGAACACGTCAAAAGTGTTCAATAAATATTCACTGAGATAAAGTATTTGTCCGTGATCTTCTACCTCAATTCCAGATTTTTCTTCTTGGCTTTTTGGAACTCTCATATTCAAACCTCAGCTTCTTCAACAAATGCCTCCATGTTTGTTACAATGTTGTTCTTGCTGCTTGTCAAATGAGCTCTCCTCCAGACTCTGCAACCGTGCTAACGTAGAAGCCCTTTCTGCAAATGTTTCACCTCTGCTCCCTGAAAGTTTACACGGACTTTATTTAAGAGCCAGTTCAAGTACACGTTCTTCAGGAAGACTTCTTTGATTGTTCCATCCAATGCCATCTCTGTTTCGTAAAACTTCAATGTTAGAAGTTAAAGCAGTCCAGGTGCCTATAATCCTAGCGTTTTGAGAGGCCGAGGTGAGAGGATTGCCTGAGCGCACGGGTTTGAGACCAGCCTGGGCAGCATGGCGAGACCTCATCTCTGCAGTAAGTTAAAAAATTACCCGGGCATGGTGGCACATACCTATAGTCCCAGCTATTTGGAAAGCTGAGGCAGAAGAATCAACTGAGCCCCGCAGGTAGGGGTTGTGGTGTCCGGGAGCATGCCACTATAGTCCAGTCTGGGTGACAGAGTGAGACTCTGACAAACAAAAAAAAAGAAGTGCCGGGCTCGGTGGGTCAGCCTGCAATCCCCCGCCTTTGGGAGGCTGAGGTGAGTGGATTGCCTGAGCCCACGGGTTCAAGACCCGCCTGGGCAGCAAGACCTCATCTCTACAATAAATCAAAAAATCAGCCGGGCGTGGTAGCGCATGTCTGTAATTCCGGCTACTTGGAAGGCTGAGGCGGAAGGATCGCCGGAGCCCAGCAGGTCGAGGCTGCGGTGGCCGGGAGCGGCCACTGCACTCCAGTCTGAGTGACAGAATGAGACTCCAACTCAAAAAAAAAAAAAGAAGAAATTAAAGCAAAGTTTCACTTTCAATGATTTGTTAGTTGCTTGGTTTGTTAGTTCAGTCATCCCAGTTCTGAGGTCCCTAAAATCAAGGACTGTGTCATAAATATCACCCATCTGCTCCTATGCAATGCTTGTCCAGTGGACATGGCCAATAAGAAAGACACAGGATGTTGTTTCCACCCTTTCTGCTAACAATACCTTACCTTTGGTTTGGATTCTACTTCAGCTTTTGTGCTTAGGATTCCTTAACTCTCCATCTTTTAAAAATTTTTCCTTTATAAATCTGCTTTTAAAATCTTTATTTATTTACTGAGTCAGGGTATCACTCTGTTTCCCACGCTGGAGTACAATGGCATGATCATGGCTCACTGCAGTCTCAACCTCCTAGGCTCAGGAGATCCTTCCACCTCAGCCTCCTCAGTAGCTGACACTACAAATACACATCAACATACCCGGCTAAATATTTTTATCTTTTGTAGAGATGAGGTCTTGCTATATTGTCCAGGCTGGTCTCAAACTCCTGGGCTCAAGCAATCCTCCCACCTTGTCCTTTCAAAGTGCTGGAATTCTAGCACCTTCTATCAAATCACTAGAGCACAATTCATGACTGAAAATCTCCAAGAGCAACTAAGGAACAAGGTATTGGAGGCTTTCGTTGTTTGTCTTGCTGAGTCTTACTCTGTCAGTATCCAAATGCTCTGACTTACAACAGGCTACTAGGAGTTGAAACTGGTTTGCCTTCATTGATGGTTTTCCAGAGACTGAATCTTATGTGTTGAAGGTTTTTTTTAAAAAAAAAAAAAAAAACTCCACTTTAGCTAAAAACAAAGCTTAGAAAATTGTTTGTGGAAAGAGTTAAGAGCATGGGCCTTTAATCCTGGCCCTTCCACAAATTTTCATCAATCTAACAAGTTTTTTAAAAAATCACATCACATGTTGATGTGCATTTCTGTCTACAAGATATTGAGCATCTTCGTGTTTATCAGATAGCTGCATTTCTTCTTCTTTCAATGACCGGTTCATAGATGGTATATTTCACTGCTTGTACTAGTTTGGGTTCAGTTTGAAATCTGAACTTGAGATGTAATTTGTGGAGTAAATAGAGTTTTGGGTCATTGAGGCATTGGTGTTGGATGAGACAGACCGGGGAGTGTGTTAGGTGTGACAACCCAGCTGGGCTTGTCAAAAAAAAAAATAATAATGTGGATTTTCATAGTTAATTTTTCAGAATTACTCATTTAGTAATGACCAAGTGAACCCAAAATGAGCAATTTAAAACTGAATCTTAAGCCCTCTGCTCACATTTGATGTTACAGGATTTTTGCTGGGATAAACTAAATCATGTTTCCAAGAATAAAACATATTGGTAAATGGGAAATTTCCAGAAGGCAATATCAATAAAGCTGTGTCCGCCACTCAAATTTGACACTGTGAGATAGAGATAAATCTGGCAGGGGAGAGTGGTTGCACTGGGTTCTGTGGAGAACTGATAGTGGTCCAAAATCATGAAATTGTAGCATCTGCTTCGACTGGGTATAAATTGTTTAGAGCAATTTCTCTGGCTACTGGGCCAAAGTCAGTATTACCCACTGCAGATTGGAGAGTTAGAAATATTGACATAGAGTTCAACATTAAGCAAAACAAGGCTTTTTATTGTAAGTCAAACAGTCTTCCTACTAGCTGCATGAGGAAATGGACCAGGATATACCATGCCACTCTACTGTGGCAGAATATACTTAGGACGTGAGTCTAGGCTGGTGTGATCGGCTAATACAGCCAGACACAGGGAGTCATCATACTGTAACCAAGGACCACTAAAATAGTGATAGGACTCTGCAAGGGGGAGTGATAATGTTCTATCCACCCCTGGTTTGGGGATCACATAGGCTATGTTTGTTTCTTCACATACCAAGAGAGACAATCAGGAAGTGAGGATAAACCTCCACCATTATGAGACCCCATTCCAGCTCTGACATCCTATACCCAGACTCACAGGGAGAAAGGGAGGCTATCCAATGATGCTTTTTTTCCTCCCAATTTTGCACTATTTTCTTATTTGTTTATTCATTTCTTTTGAGAAACAGAGTCTCGCTCTGTAACCAAGACTGGAATGTGTGGCATGATCACAGCTCACTGCAGCCCTGATCTCCTGGGCTCAAGCAATCTTGCCCTGTCAGCCTCCCAATTAGCTTGTACTTATAGACATGTTCTTGGTTAATTTTTTTTTTATTTTTTGTAGGGATGAGATCTCATTATGTTGCCCGGATTGGTCTCGAACTCCTGACCTCAAGTAATCCTTCTGCCTCGGTCTCCCAAAGTGCTGGAAATACAGGTGTGAGCCACCATGCCAAACTTTAATCATCAAAATAATAATAATGGTAACAAGAATGACAACAGCAAGATGTAACAATGAGCAAGTGCCTTCTCCATGCCAGGGATTTGTGCTTTATTTAATACTTAGCACAACCCGCTAAGGTAGAGTGGATCATTTAGGAAGTCATTAGTGGCCTGGTATAATCTTTCAGACCTTTCTTGTCTCCAGAACTTTCTGAGGATGCAGGTTAGCGGCAGTGTTTTTGCTAATACGGAAGTGGCACTCAACCCTACCCTCACATGCAGCATACCGTGCAAGTCCAACCTTTGGCGGCTTCTCCCCCTCCCCCTCCTCCTCCCCCTCCCCCTCCCCCTCTTCATTATTTCTTCTTCTTTGGTCTTGGTTGGATATCTGTGTAGCCATATAAGAAAGCAGATTAGCCTATGAGTGAACTACATTAAACGTTGACTAGGAACACTTCCAAACTCAGTACTCATACAAGATTTAAAGAAGAAAGACTGTGACAAAAGAATTTGACTTGTAACTTTGGAGGACTAGTTAAAAAAAAAAAAAAAAAAATCTGGCCCACCACCTAGAAATTACTCAGATTTTGGAAGGCCTCTGAAGAATCCTTGTTTGTATAGTTGTGCTATTCTCAAATGGCTATTTTTAAGATTAATTTCTATTCTGAGGGACAAACGGAAAAAGAAATTCTTGAACTTTTCTGTGAAACAATTGCCAAGTTTTGTTTTACCATAGTGACTCAGAGAATTACAGTTATATTGTCCTGACCTCAGAAGTCTTCTTTCTGTGTCGGAAAGTAAATAAACTGAAACAAGATTTTTTTTTTTTCCTCCATGGAAGAGATGTTCAGCATTCTATTCTGGGACATGATCAATCCATTTTATAAGGTAACTGCTTTCTTCACCATTTTTCTTCTCTGAGTATAGGGTCAACTTTGAGTCTGGAGTCTTCAGACCATTAGTTAAAAGTTAAGAATGCAGTTGTTAATTCACTGGCAAGTTGCATTCCCTTTTTCTCCCTTTGTGATCTAGCTTTGATACTTAGTCATGTAATAATTTTAAAATAATAATGATAAAGTAATAGCAGTGAAAAAGAATTGTAACAGAGTAAAACCATCTATTGGAAAGACTTTGGTAGAAAGTGGACATCAGAAAAAAGATCTCATTCATTCAGGAAGCTTTTAGTGACCATCAAGTGCCAGACCCTGTGATTTCCAGGCCTTAGGATGAGAAAATGTAGGCTAGCTGGAGTCAGCATCACATGGAGACAACATGAGCCTTGGAAACAGGTGGAGTTGGCTTTGACCTACCTTGGGGAATAAACCACAACTGGCTTTACACCAGCTACTGGTGTGAGTCCTCCCTGGATCGCAGAGGTTCCTCACTTGATTTTTTAAAAAAATTTTATTTTGGATAATTGTAGATACACACATAGTTGCAGAGAGAAATAATAAGGAGATTATCTTAACCTAGTTTTCCCCAATGATAACATCTTGTACGATACCACAACCAGGAAACTGACATGGAGTTAATTCATTAAACTTACGTAGATTTCACCAGTTTTGCATGTATTCATTGTGTATATTTAGTTCTATGTAATTTTATCATGTGTGTAGATTTGTGTGACCATCATGGTCAAGATACAAAATATGGCATGGCAACCACAAATATGTTCTCTATATTTTTTTTTCATAATAAGAACATTATGTAAATGGAATTATACAGTGTAAACTTTTGAGATTAGCTCTTTTTTCATTTGACATAATTCACTTGACATCCATTCAAGTTGTTGCACGTATCAACAGCTTGTTCCTTTTTATTGCTGGGTAATATTCCATGGTATGGATGTGCTACAATTTATTCAACCATTCACCCACTGAAGCATATTTGGGTTATTTCCAGTTTAGAATTATAGTAAATAAAGCTGCTATAAGCATTCATGTGTAGATTTGTATATGAATATAAGTTTTTATTTATCTGGGATAAATGCCCAAGAGTCCAACTCCTGGGTTGTATTTTAAGAGTATGTTCAGTTTTATAAGAAACTGCCAAATTATTTTCTAGAGAGACTCTGCCATTTTGTGTTATCACAGCAATGCACGGTTTTCTCCACACCCTTACCTGATAGGTGTGTACTTATATTTCATTGTGGATTTAATTTGCACTGCATTTCTTTGATGGTTTATGATGCCGAACATCTTTCTATTTGCTTATTTTTCAACTATAAATTCTCAGCAAAATGTCTATTCATGTCTTTTGTCCATTTGCTGATTGGATTGTTTGTGTAATTTTTACAGTTGAGTTTTAAGAATTCTTTACATATTCAAAATACAAGTCCTTCCTCAAATATGTGGTTTGCAAATATTTTCTCCCATTCAGTAGTTTGTCTTTCTATCCTCTTAACAGAGTCTCTTGCAGAGCAAAAATTCTTAATTTTGATGTTCTATTTGTCTATTTTTTTCCCTTATAGATTATACTTTTGGTATCAAGTCTAAGAACTTCTCACTAGAATTAGGCCCTGAAGATTTTCTCCTTTTTTTTTCCTAGAAGTTTTGTAGTTTTACATCGAATATTTAAACCTATAATTCTCTTTGAGGTAATTTTTGTATAAGTAGGAGGTTTGAATTGAGGTTCATTTTAAAAAGAAATTTTTACCTATATGAAAGGAGGTACCTACAGAAACCTAGAATAAACTTAGCTTAGCCTTTTTGCCTCAGCATAACCATTTTTGCTTAGACTTTACGCCGACACACTTTGAACTGAACACAGGTTAGACATAGATAAATAAATTTCCAATATACAGGTTTTAGGAAGCGGTCAGACATTCTACTGCAAGTCAAGATGGCAACCTACCCCATCCCCTCAGCAAATCTCCATCAGATGCGAGACAAGGACAGAGTCATAGAAACGATAATAGACCACCTTTTGGTCAAGGAGTTTGTGGATTGCAAATGTCTAAAAAAGTCTCTTGCAGGATAACCTCTTCCTGTCTAGCCCACTACCTGAGGGCATGAGATACTAATGTCTGACAACCTGAAGATCTAAGACTCATGTGACTAACCCAACCATCTGCCTGTTGTCCATCACCTGCGCTTACCTGTCCCTTCGTAATGACGTGAAGCAGACCACCATCCAATCACCTTAATGACCTTCCCCCACCAAGGGAAATGGTTAAAAGGACTCAACCTTGAGCAGCCATTTTGCCATCGCTAGGTCATTGTCATCACCATTGCCTTGCTAAGCTATGGTGTGGCCATGTGCTCTTTGAGCTATGGCCAGGCCATGTTTTCTTAAGCTTTGGTCCCCTTCCCTACCTTGGAGAGGCGAATCTTCTCTCTCTCTCTCTAATTTACTTTCTAAATAAACTATATTCTCTAATCTAACATCTGTGCAATTCTTCACATCTTTCATTCAGCATCGGATGGCAAACTAGACACTCATACCCCCAGTGGGCCTGACCGAACATTTTGGAGGCCCCACTGGGAGAGTGTGTGACCTAACACTATGGGTGCCCAGTTGTTCCAGCACCATTTGTTGAAAGACCATTTCTCTCCCATTGAATTGTTTTTGCACCTTTGTCAAAAATCAGACACATTTGTATGGATCTATGGCTGAACTCTCTATTCTGTTCCATTGATCTGTCTCTCCCCTCACCAACATCACACTGTCTTGGTCACTATAGCTCTGCTGCAAGTGTGAACATCAGACAGCGTGATTACTCCTAATTTATTCTTCTGTTTCAAAATATTGTAGTTATTCTGGGCCCTGTGCATTTCCATGTAAATTTTAAAATAAACTTGTTCATGTCTTTTAAAAAAACTATGCTAGGCTGGATATCCACATGCAAAAGGATGAAATTGAGCCCTTGCCTAATACCATATGCAAAAATTAACCCAAAATAGATAAAATATCTAAATGAAAGACCCAAATCTATAAAACTTATTTTTAAAAAAACACAGGGCAAAAGCATCATGATACTAGATTTGGCAATGATTTATTGGGTATGACATCAGAGACAAAAGCAACAACAAAAAGAAAACAAATTGAACTTTATAAAAAAATTTTTAATTGTGTCTCAAAAGACACCATCAACGGCCGAGCGCAGTGGCTCAAGCCTATAATTCCAGCACTTTGGGAGAACAAGGCGAGAGGATTGCCTGAGTTCAGGGGTTCGAGACCAGCCTGGGCAACTTGGTGAGAGCTCGTCTCTACAATAAATCACAAAATAAGCCAGGCATGATGTGCACACCTGTAGTTCCAGCTACTTGGAAGGCTGAGGCAGAAGGATTGCCTGAACCCAACAGATAGAGGTTGCAGTGGCCATGAGCAGCATGCCACTGCACTCCAGCCTGGGCAACAGAGTGAGACTTCAACACATACAAAAAAAACCAAAAAAACAAAAAAGACACCATCAACAAGGCAAAAGGTAACCTACAGAATGGAAGAAAATATTTGCAAATCATAAAGCTGAAAAGTGATTCCTATCCAGAATATATAAAGAACTCCTACAAGTCAGCAACAACAACAAAATTGTAAAATCGGGTAAGCACTTGAATAGACATTTCTCCAAAGAAAATATACAAATGACCAATAAGCACATAAAAGATGCTCAACATTAGGGAAATGCAAATCAAAACTATAATGAAATCCCACCTCACATCCGTTAGGAAGGCTGCTATATATTAAAAAAAAAAAAAAAGTGATATCAAAGATGTGGAGAAACCGGAATCCTCATGCACTGTTTGTGGAAATGTAAAATGGTACATCCCCTGCAGAACACAGTATGGCAGTTCCCCCAATAAAACAACAAAATAGAATTATCATAGAACACAGCCACTCCACTTCGGAGTACATACCCTAAAGAATTGAAAGCAGAGTCTCCAAGAAGTATGTGTCCTCCCATGTTCAGAGCAGCTAAAATGTGGAAACTAAAATTTAAAAAAATAAGCCGGGCTCACTGGCTCAGCCTGTAATCCCGTGCCTTTGGGAGGCTGAGGTGAGTGAATTGCCTGAGCCCGCGGGTTCGAGACCCGCCTGGGCAGCGAGACCTCATCTCTACAATAAATCAAAAAATTAGCCGGGCGTGGTAGCGCATGCCTGTAATTCCGGCTACTCGGAAGGCTGAGGCGGAAGGATCGCCGGAGCCCAGCAGGTCGACACTGCGGTGGCCGGGAGCAGCCACTGCACTCCAGTCTGGGCCACCGAGTGAGACTCAACTCAAAATAAATAAATAAATAAATAAATAAATAAATAAATAAATAAATAATTTTGTATTTCTTTGCTAAATAAATAAATAAATGGAGAAGCTGCCCAGTGTCTATCAATGGTCGAATGGATAAGCAAAATGTAGTATATGCATACAATGGGATATTTTACAACCTTAAAAAAAGAAGGAAATCCTGGCATATGCCACAACATGGATGAACCTTACGGCCATGATGCTGAGTGCAAGAGGTTAGGCACAAAAAAAACCAAATACTACGTGATGATTCTATTTATATGAGGTACTTAAAGCTGTCAAATTCATAGAGACAGAAAGTAGAATGATGGTTGCTAGGGACAAGGGGAAGGGGTGGAGAGGGAGTTGTTTTTTACTGGGGATAGAGTTTTATTTTTACAAGATGAAATGAGTTATGGAGATGAATGGTGGTGCTGGTTGCACAACATTACAAATGTATTTAATAACGCTGAAATGTACAGATAAAATTGGTTTGGATGGTAAGTTTTATGTTATTTACCACAATTTTCAAAATCGGAAAATGAAAAGAAAAACATCCTGGGACTTTGATAACGTTTGCATCAAACCTAAAGGTGATTTAAGAAGAATTGACATATTAGCTAGGTTTTGTCTTGCAATGCATGAACACCACCTTGATTTTTTTAAATTCTCCTTTCAGGTTGCTTTGCCTCCACTCCTGGATTTAAATGTCCCTAGGGCTCATGCCTGGATTTATCGCAGCCTTCAGACCCAGAGCTGCCCTCGTTGATTCTAGTCTCTGGTCAAATCCTCTATAATTGCAGATTTGATTACTACCTGTAGCACTATGAAAAAGCCAGAACTTGCATTTGAATTCTACTACTACCAGGTGTTAGCTGAATCACCTCAGTGTCAATTTCCTGATCTGTGGGATTCCTTGCAGTGCAGGCCTTAAGCAGAGCTAGTGTTATTTTTACTGTAAAGCAAGTTCCTACCACTTACCTAACTCAGTGCATGTGGTTAGATTTTTGCATATAAAACGCCAAGCTGCTATCACCCTTATTAGTTATATTTCACCTATTTTTACCCATCATGCTCATGTGCTGTAATCATTCCAGATCCTGATATAATTCACATTTTTATCTCAGTCATTGAAAAATAATGGCAAACAAAACAAAACGCCATGGACAGAGTTTGACATACCACGAGAGAAATCTGTTCTTATTCAGGTCCTTCAGTTGCAGTTAACAGAAACACATTCAAGGAAATTAGGAAAAAGGTATGAATTAAGAGGAAGCCAAAGAACCATGTCCAGGAGAAAGAGAGCTAGATGGGACCCAAATCAGATGGATGACAGTCTCACCTAGGAGGCTGGCTCTGGAATGAATAAGCTCTATCATTCTTTTGTCTGTGTCACTCTAGTCAAGATTTGAAGTGCCAAGAAGAAGGTCTTCTCGGGTCTCATGAAAGAGTCCTGTCTGTACCAGGGCAGTAGGAGGAAGGATCTGGCCGACGAGAACCTTTAACATCTTATAATAGACAGAGTCTATCTGTATTTTCTGCCCTCAAATGAAATCAGAGTGTTGTCAGAAGAGGCCATGAGTACTTGGATACCACGAAGTGCCAAAAGTTGATTCTTTTTCTCTTTTGACAGTAATTCACAAAGTAAGCCCTCTCTGACAATGGCCATTTGTCCACCCAAGGGCCCAGGAACAAGATCCACCAAAGATATGTTGACTAATTTAAAAAAAAAAAAGTTTTGCTTAAATGTAGGTATGTGAAGCCTATGGTCTTCCTTGAATCTACTGGAACCCAGTTAACTTTCAAATTGACATTGAAGCTGCCACACTAGTTGTGAAATTACCCCAAGTTCTTCATTTAACCTTGGTATTCAAGTTTTCTTGTTAATAAAAAGGGGATAATGGTTGTAATCTCTTCTCACATCTATAGTGCCAAGCTGCTATCATTCTTAAAACCCTACTTTGGTGGGGTTTTATAAAGTATTATATTCCTTATTTGTTATCTATGTGCTAGTTACAACTGCAACTACCTTACAAGATAGAGACTAAGCAGAAGTTCCTCGATTCTGTTTTGTTTTTTTGATGGGCTTAGGAGTGCAAACTAGGGAGAAGAAATCTGGAGATAGAGTTGAGTCGCTCTGCAAGAGAGAAGATATAGAAAGGGAAGACCTTGAGCCGTGTAGAGCAACCTGGAAGGGAGAGATGAGAAACAGGACTGTGAGAGAGAAGGAAACTCTCCCCAAACAGGCAGTTTCGTATTAGAGAGGACATATGATAGACAAAGGCACATTCAAGTTAAGTTAGCTGAACCAAATAGAGAAAGCCAGCGGGACACAAATACCCACCTACTCATTCCCATTCTAGGAAGTAGCAGAAATCTTGGAGGTAAAGCTCCATGGACAATAGAATTTGAGGGCTAAAGGCAAATTTATATAGAACTCAAGGGGCAGTTAAGACTTCACCTGACTTTTGGATTGTATATATTTGCACTCGTATATGAAAAACAATTGAATGTTGAAATCTCTAGTCCCAGGGTAATTTTTTTAAGTAGAAAAAGACAAAAAAAAAAAGCTCTGCTTTTTGTTTTGTTTTGTTTTTTGTTTTTTGAGTTGGAGTCTCACTCCATCGCCCAGGTTGAAGTGCAATACCATGCTCACAGCCACCCCAGCATCAACCTCTCCAGCGATCCTTTTGCCTCAGCCTCCCAAGTAGCAGGAACCACAGGTGTGCGCTACCACACCCAGCTAATTTTTTATTTATTGTAGAGACAAAATCTGGTCTTAAACCCACGGGCTCAGGCAATCCACTCACCTCAGTCTCCCAAAGTGTTGGGATGGCAGGCTGAAACACCAAGCCCAGCTTCCACCTTGGTCTTTCACTCATTCTCTAAAGGCACAAATGATTGTTTATATAGGTTTGTTTCCATGAGTTAAATCACTCTTGAGGATTTTGTGTTTGTCGTTGTATCTTGCTGTGGATTTTTACACTGAAGCCTTTTCTTTTGAACCAAAAGTATTGACAACTAGCACCCTACAAATGCCACATGCTAGATTGGTTTGTTTGTGGGTTCTTTTGCCTTATGTTCACATAGGGTACATGATTAATTACAAGTAAGTATGAATGGCGTGTATCTTCTGTGTAGAAGAACTGGAGGTAAGATTAGCCGCCACCCACCATTCCCCAAAATGTGCCTACTCACAGCCTCTGCAGAACACAGAGTCCCAGGAGGAATTATTTGACTCCACATGACCTGGTCATTCTGGCTTCAGTCAGTGGTGCAAATCTTGAGCAATAGCGGCCAAACCATAGCCTGTCCACGACCTCTGGAATGGCCACAAGTGAAAAGATAAGTTACACCAGTTTGATTCCTTTCTTGGGTATTTGAATCAGGCAAAGGTTAAGAGAGAAAGCTGAAAGTGTGCATCAAGGAAGGTTGTGAGATAGCTTTGGAGGAGTCATGAGCAAGCCATAATAAGGAGAAAGCAAGTCGACAGTAAGGGCAGAATGAAGAGGGTATAAGATTATTGATTGCATCGTATTAACCTCAACTTGTTCCTGTCCCAGGCATGAACACGCACAAGACATTCTTGTCTTCTTACATACTCTCTTATTCCTCTTCCTATTTCCTCCCTTCTTTGTCTAAGACCAGCAGAGCAATTAGGGTGTTGCCATCAAAAGTGATGGCAATATACCATCCCAATTCCCTTGTTTTTCCTTACCCAGGCTGAGCATAAAAAAGGATACGTTGGCCACGTTGCCAAATGGAGGCATCATGACACCAGGCCCCTTCTTGGACTTCCCAAAATGCCCAGGTGGAAAGAATGTCTGAGAATGCGAGGTTTTCCCATCACAGCGCTTGTCTCTCTTGTTGAATCTAATTGTAGCACTATAAAAAGAAAGACAGGTTTTTACAAACCCTCCCAATGAAATGCCAACTCTAACACACCATTAGCAAAATAAGAAACAGGGTCAACACGGTGTGGTAGAAATGGAAATGTTGTGTTTGCTGCCGATTCAGAACTGGTGGTTCTGTAAGAAGGGGGAAAAAAATGAATATAGAAGTCATGTCACTACAGGCCACAATATATAGGTGTGCAGGGGGAAAATATAGTCGAATGTATTTTCGGGATATGGCAATCAAATGTGGCTCAACCAGAGGAATTTATGGCTGCAACCGACAGCCCCAATACCATAAAACTGTGCAAGGAAGTTACTTTTAGACTTTGAGGATCAAACAGCTAGATTCCAAACATAGATAATAGAATAACAGCCACTGCTTAACAGGGAGTAAGAGATAAAAATAATTTGCTACACCTCGCTGGATTCCATCCCGTCCCTCTAACACAGCAATCCTGAGCCATTAATTTATTAGAGTGTGTGTGGTTGCCACAGATGAGGGGAGATGCTATCAGTGATGGAAAAAGCAGTAGACAGAAGATCCTTAGCCAGCAGTTAAACAGGAATAAGATTTTGGAGGCCAGAGGAGGCACAATAGAAATGAATCTCATTTGTGAAAAATAATTCCTGATGAAAGGTTTCTTTTCCCTAGATCAGTAAAGGGACTACATAAAGAAATCCACATTTAATTTTTGAAATTTCTTTTAAAATAAACTATTGCTATTAATTCTTATTTAATTAAGAAGTTACAAGAATTTCCTGAAATTAACTATTGTCCAGCTTTGAATTCAGTTATGCTACCATAGACCCAGAGGAAAACACAAAAGCGCTCGCTCCCCCAACCTCTCTCTTAGACAAAAGATCTCCCTCCATCGACCCTTAAAAAGATTTTGAGAGCTACAAAGTCACAAGAATAAAATCTTAAAGCTGACAGGACATAAGCTGGCTAAAGGTGACATTTCCAACTACCTCCCTTTGTCATCCCAGAAGAGGCATCGAATGGGGACATGGATCTGTTGAGATGCTCACAGACTTGTATGTGTGGCACTTTAATGGAGAAGTAAAAAGGAATCGAACTCCCCACTTAGATCTGCCACTGCTATCCCTTCCTTACATTTCTCCTTGCCTCCCAACTCATACAGGAGCGCAGTAGCCAAGGATAAACAGGATGAGAGTGCAGAAGGTACACAATTACAACACATGCTCTTAAGGGTCAATGGAAGCTTTAGATCCAAAATAATGAGTGATTATTATTGGAAGTGCCAGCCAAAAAAATTAATAATTATTATTGAAAACATTCCCTCACTTTTTCCTAAAGTCTTCTTTACTGATCTCTCAAATGGCAATATACTAAAGGAATGTTTTCATCAATGTGTCCAAATATGTTATTTGAAGTGGAATTTTATGAGAGAGAACCCCAGGGAACATTCTGGAAGAAAAAAGGCAGCCCCAAAATTGGATGCACAAACTGTTTTAAGGTTTTAAGATGTGGTGAGGTATATTGTGCCTTCACTGCACCCCAAGTCAGGAATAGAAAAGAAAAAGAATCAGTAAAGAGAATGGCTTTCCAGTCTCTAAAAAGGGACCCATATTTCAATAGGTTTGCAGCAAACAGGAGGCAGTGTCCCCAAAACAAAGCAACCCAGACCCCTGAGCTTCTAGCTGGCAAGTTGCCCAGCAGAGAAAACAGAATTCTATTGAATTTGCAGGCATCTCCATCAGTGACAGGAGTGGAGGGATGTTGCAAAAGGAAAAGCAGGGATGGGGGGAAGGTAAATTCTGGAAAACATATTTTTCAAGCATAGAACAACTTAAAAATATACTATTGGGGAAGTAATGTGGGGCGAGGCATGGTACCTGGGTCATGGTCAATAAGACCACAGATACTTAAATAGGATGACTCTCTCCAAGTAACAAGCCACTTCACTGAGTATTCACACTCAAGTCCCAGGCCCAGATTCACAATAAGAGCAGAGATGTAAGCAAGCACACGCGCGCACACACGTGCGCGCACACACACACACACACACACACACGCAAACAAACACATACATACACGAATGCACACACATGCCCAGAGGCAGAGCATCCCAGGGCCCAAGCATAGGAAGAAGTCAAAAGAAATCTCATTCACAAGGACTTTTAAATTACTTTGCATTTGTTTTTCATCGTCTCTCACATTTCTTCTGATGGTGATTATGATTGTATTTTGAAATCATGATCCACCACTGCAGCACTGTAATTACATAAATATGGCATTATAAATGAAGGTTAGCGCCAGAAATAGCAGAGCAGAGAGGGGTGCAATTTGTCTTGGTGGATGTATGTGTATGTGTTTATAAGGACCTCTCATTTACGTGGCATTTGGAAATCATTTGTTAGTCCAAGCAAGGCAGTGGTGGAGGTGGGAGGGTCTTAAGACATAGAACAAAATCCTCAATCCTGTTCTCAGCTGAAGAATCAGAAGGCAAGGAAAGGCAGGTTCTTCTGGTCATGACAAATAGAAATGATAAGGTAAGAGCTAGGCTTAAACGGAACTCAGAGTCCTCAGTGGACCTTCAGTCTAGTGGACACCGGTGATTCTACTTGTCAACAGGAGTCAGTCAGAGGCATAACTGATGGTCAACAGTGCTCTTCAGCATCCCTGGAACCCCAGGGAGAATCTCTTAGCCTCCTGTATCTCCCTCATAACCACCTCTCTCCCTTAGTTTCACTCATTCTTGTCTACAAGGTACCAACCAGAATCTTCAACCAATAGGAATGGAAATCAATAGATAAATAACCCAGTTTCTTCCATGTCCAGGGGAAAGAAAAATTCTGAGGTATGTACCACACCAGGTGTGTGGTAGTTCTACAATACGTTAGCTAATTCTTTGAACCTTTTCTCTTCAAAAGATCGAGACTGATTCCCCCACCCCACCCCAACCCCACCCCGAATGTGAGCTATACTAAGTGATTCACTTCAAATGACCAGAATATGACCAAAGTGATGCTTTGTGACTCCCAAACCCAGGTTATAAAAAGGTTGCTTCTCTTTTGGTCACTTCTTCTGAGGAAAGCCAGCCACCACAGCCTGAGAACACTCAGGTATCTTATGGAGAGGTCCACACGGCAAGAAACTAAGGTCTCCTGCCAAAAGCCAGCACCAACTCACCAGCTATGTGGCTGAGCCATCTTGGAAATTGATAATCCGGCCCCAATGAGCCTTCAAATGATTGCACTTCTGACTGGCATCTTGTTCTCTATCACCTTATCCGGAGCCAAAACCACCCAGATAAGCCAAATTCCAGATGTACTAAAAATATAAATGTAGTAAGTGTTTATTGTTGATTTACGCCACGAAATTTTGGGTTAACTTGTTACACAGTAGTAGGTAACTAATACAGAAGCCCCATGATTTGGACCCTCAGTTACCCATGGCTCTCACTTTCTCATCAATTTCCTCACTGCGCTTCGTGGGGTCACCTCCAAAATAAAGGACCTTCACTCAAAATTCTTATCTCAGGATTTGCTTTAGGATCTAAAACAGGCCAAATAAGGTAGATAGCATCTTCACTTTAGGGATAAAAAAGAGAGTGACGCATAGCTTAGAGTTACTTAGCAAATAATGGCAAAACCATTGCTTCCTAATGTATTGCAGCTGCATCTCCCTGCCACCCACATCCCCATCCTTTGCAATTTTACGCAACCTCCCTTCTTTCCTCCAAGGGGGGAAAAGTCAGTTAATTTGCTCATTTACTCTGGGCCTTATCTTAATCACAAAACTTAAAAATCATTCTCAGCAAATTCAATAACCAAAGCAGAAATTTTTAGTCTCTTAAGCCTATTTGTTTTTTTTTTTTCTAATGACACCTGTGCACAGCAGGAAGGAACAATGAGCAAATCAACAGATTATTCTTTTGTTGACATGAATGCAAGGGTTATACATGGCTCTGCCTTGTTTTATGTCTAGACTACAGGTGGTGGCTGGAAACTGCTGACCAATGCTGCTCATAAATTATTGAAGTGATAAACAAATGACCAGGATGCGTGGGAGAGAGAAGATGAAGACAGAGCCCGTGTGTGCTGTGCTTTGTGTTCGGATCGAATAAAATGTACAGCCAACTCATCTGTCAGATATTTAATCATCATCATTATTGTATTATGTGGTAATTAGGCATAAATGGGACATAAATGACTCTTGCTAACAGTGCTTTACATATCAAACAACAATTTTTGTGTTTTCAAGGCTCCATCTCTGTGATAGTTTTCAAGTATCTGTCTTTACTCGGTTGTGATTGTGACTGGTTTCCCCTGAATCAGAGGAGGGGAGGTGAACACACGGGTTCTGGAATCGAACAGATCACTCACACTGCGCGATCTCGATCAAGCCACATGACATCTCTGAGCATCTGCAGCAGGGTCTCTATGAGAATCAAATGAGAACTTGAAACGCAATCACAAACCCGGTGTTAGAATATGGTAGGCGCTCAGTCAAGGTCTCTTATTTGTCTCTTACATCAACATTATTCACACATGCATTAATGTCAGAGATTCTTGAACCTTTCCCCACAAACTATTTGTTGCCTTCCCTGGCTCCCACTCCCAAGAGTACTACTAGATTGCTTTTTTCAAGTCACACTGTTCCATGCTTAAATCTCACACTTATCCACACTCTTAAAAACACTTCTTATCAGCTGAAGAAACATTTAGACAACACTTCTTGTGTGTGTGTGTGTGTGTGTGTGTGTGTGTGTGTGTATAACATGACAGTTGGCTTTGGGTCCACAAGTGGAAATACACAGGTCTTAAAATGAGCCTGGGAGAAAGCGCATTGATACTTTAGCACAAACGCGTTCAAAAGATGAACAATTTCTCGTTCCTTGTGATCTGGTCATGGCTGGAGAGTGAGTTGGAAGCCAATCATCTGAAAAGGCAAAAGGGAGAACACGGTGCTGTGATTTCCCTTTGTGCTCCTCCAGTGGGAGGCTGGTCATATTTTGGAATAATCTGACAAATACGTAGATGGAAAGTGTGCTGAAAAAGATTTCTTGTCCTCATAGCTGTGTGCTCTTTGGGGCCTTGACTGGTTCAATGAAGATGAAGAGTTTGCCTCTTTGACGTAGAAGAGAAGATTTGTAAAAGCAGTGTCTGCTGAGAAACACAACTGCTCATAACAACAGCAGCCAACTGTATTAACTTCCCCTTAGTAAGGGCCTAACATTCATTTTCATACAAAGGTTAACAAATCACTTTCATGTCTTTCTCATTTGGTCCTCCTGCAGCCCAGGTGAATATCATTACTAATTCCATTTTACAGATAAGCAAACTGAGACCCAGACAGGTTAGATGTCAAGCCCAACAGGCCTACAAATAGTAGGCAAAAGAATCGCGTCTGGAATCTTAATCCTGCAGTCTTTCCTCTTTATCAGACTCTCCCTATTAATAAATAATGAGCTTGTCTGTTTGAAGGATCAATGGAAGCGAATTTACAAATTCTACAGCTAGCTTTTCTTACCCTATGTTGGTTTTCAGAGCCACAAAACCACACATCCACATCACACAGGGTTGTGTAGAAATACTTTTAAAATAATCATTGAATGATCTTTGAGAAGAATAACTTGCCATGAAAAAGAGACAATTCCACAGGGTCCAGAGTAATTGCAAACAGCGGTGTGAAGTCCATGGTCCATGACCCAGTGGTAAAAGACCCATTATTTTAAGCAGTTGAGGCAGCAAACTTCCTCAGTCAGGGCCTGTAACTTCTGTAGAAGGAGACATTCAGATCTCTCCATAGAAGAGCAGACCTTTCCTGGGTCACCTGTGAAACAAAATGGTAGCTAGGTTTGTTTTTTTTCCGACTTCCCCACCACAACATGGAGACTTTTAACCATAGATGTCAGGTTCATGTATAAAGCTCTCAATCTCAGACAAGAACTACTTTAAATATAATAAATATAAGAATCACTTTCAAAATGAAAAAGTGAGACGTGGAGTACAACAAATAGGAATTGAGCTGATCACTATGCCAAGAGTGGGGTCCCTGCCCTGGAGGGGCAGATAGAGCAGTGGTCCTCAATCCTGGCTGGTTGATAGTGTCCTCTAAGGGCTTATCAAAAATCCCAGGTCTCAATGTATTGGTAATCGATTCGTCTCAATTAATTCAGAAACTCTGGGAGCAGGTCCAAATGTTAGTAGTTTTTTCAGTGATTCCTCTGTACAGCCACAGTTGAGATCAACACTATTAGAGTGGAATCCAACATGTTGCAAGTTGGCTTGATTTTAGAATCACCAAGGTCCCAATTAAAAGTACAGATGCATGGGCCCTGATCTGTTTCTCTTGAATTAGAATTTCTGGGGGAAAAGTTGAAAATACATACATGTTTTGAACAAGAGCCTAAAGATTATTATATTAGAGAGGTTAGGTAAAATCTGATATTGTCTTTAAAAAACAAATCAATAGAGTGAAAAGACAAGCTAAAGATTGGATGAAAAGATTTACAAATTATATATCTGACAAGAGGTTTATATCTAGAATATATAAAGAACTCCTATGATTCAGCAAAAACAAAAACAAATAAATGGATGAAGTACTTCTTTTCTCCAAAGAAGATATACAAATGGGCAATGGGCATGGGAAAAGATGCTTGTCATCACGAATCACTAGAAAAATCAAATCCAACTGAAAGCACAGAGATACAGTGTATCACCTAACACTTATTAGGAGGGCTGCTATGCAAAGACAAAGAAAGAAAACAAAAGGGGGGGGACATAAAATGACAAGAGTTGGTAGGTAAGAAAGTGGAGAAATTGAAACCCCTGTGTTGGTAGGAATGCAACATGGTATAGTCACTATGGAAAACAGTATGGGGGTTTCTCAAAACATTAAACATAAAATTACCATATAACTCAGTAGTTTCACTTCTAGTTAGGTACCCAGAGGAATTTTTGCACACCTATGGTCATAACAGCATTCTTCACAGCAGCCAAGAGGTGGAAGCAACCCAAATGTCTTCTGGTATATGAGTAGAGAGAGAAAATATGGTATGTACATGCAATGGAATATTATTTAGTCTCCAGAAAGGAAGACAATTCTGTCATGTGCTACAACATGGATGAAACTTAAACATTCTGCTAGGTGAAATAAGCCAGTCACAAAAATACAAATATTATATTATTCCACTCATATGAGAAATCTAAATTAGTAAAGCAGAAAAATGGAAGGGTGGTTACCAGAAGCTGGAAAAAGAGGGGCTGGGGAATTGTAGATCAATGAGTAGAGAGTTTGTTTTGCAAGATAAAAAAAACTACTAAGGATTTGTTGCATAACAATGTGCATCCAGTTAACACCAGTGAACTGTACACTTAAAAATTTGACAATGATAACTTTTGTTACAAGTTTATTGCCACAATCTGAAATTGAAAAAAAAAATGAACAATTTAAAGATTCAAATAACTTAAAAAATTTTAAATGTCATCCAACACTTCAACGATTTCCCTTGTCCTCTAAATGGTTCTACAGCCCAAAGAACAAAGAACTCAGGGTGTCTTGGTTCTCTCATCTGCAATAACAAAACAAAAACAAACAACTGAACCAAAATAAAAATCATTTTCCCAACTGCTTCCTAAGGAAAGTTGTTCCCTAGTTACAGAACGTTCAGACGTTTGTGAATGTGAATCTGGGCAAGCCGGAACAGACATAGATTGCTCTGGTTAGGAGAGGAGAGCTTTAAAGGCATGTGGAGTAGGAAGACCTTGCAGACTGAGAACAAGAGGTGCCAGGAGCCTGGGTCCTGCGTGGGAACAGTAGTGAGAAGGGCTGTCCCAGCCCATCTGTGGAGCCCAGGAGACTTAGAAGGTGACATACTCTTCCAAGAAAAAAAAACCACTGCGCTGAATGTCATGGAGTGTGCCGCTCCTATGCCATCTTCAGTAAAATTCACTTACTCACTTCTCTTTCAGTGATGGAAACGTTCTGTGAAAAGCAAATAATTGCCCTACACCTAGGACAGCTCAGGACACAGGCGGACGCCCAGCCCAGCCCAGGAACCAGCAACGTTGCTTGCCCCATCTGTGACACTTCCGCCACAGCCTATGCCCTTCCCAGATCCATCCTCTGCCTTCCTCCCCCCCCCGGCCCCTGTCCCATATCACTGCAGCCACAGAAGGCACCTTGCCTTCTGGCTTCTCACTGGGTCCAGGCAGTGGAAGCTACTAGAAGGAAATGTGAGGGTAAGAGAAGGGGGTGAGACCAGAAAATTCTCCATCCCAGTCCATCCCTCCTTCTGCACCACATTTTGGGAGGTGGCCACATCCCTCTGTGAAGACAGTCTGTGCTGGGAACCCCTGCCCTGTGGCACCAGCTCTCACAGGCCTCCAGGAACACTGCCTGCTGCCCTTGTTCTTTTGGGCCTAGGGAAAGTCTGGGCTCCCCTGATGCTAGTCCCTGGGGACCCCGGCATCCCTGTGAGTTCCCTGAACCCTACATATTCTTAAATGATCTTCTGTTTGGGTGGGATTCTACTTCCTTCCAGGGCCCTGAAACTTTCCTGTTTGTGGCAGACAAAAAGAAAGAAATCATTTAAGAAGAATGTAAACTATCCTACCCTCCCTTGAGTTCTTTAGAGATGACTGCCCCCAAGTATGGGCATGACCAGCACCTGTCACTGCCACTTGTGCAACAGTAGGCATGTTTGAGTTATGTAAGTCCATGCCCAGAAAGGGTCCCAGATGCCACCTGTCTTGGGGGTTCCTATGCTTGAAGTATAGAGACAAAAGTGAAAATATTCACGCTGTGACATTGGGCTACCAGTATTCCCCACGCCTCAGTAAGACCTTACAGAGAAGCTCCGAGTGAGACCAGGTATTGGCAATGCTCCCCTTGACCCAGGGCAGGGAAGAAGCCCCCTGGAGGGACTAGAGGGGCAGAAGTGGAGAGTAAATTAGCAATAAGTGAGAGGAAGGCAGCTAAGTTCTCTGCAACCACAGTGGGAGAGAAAGTTCAACACTTTCAATCACAGAGTACCTGCCAGAAACTGTTATTTAAACTTCTGAGCTTTCAGGCTGAGCTTGGAAATGGCTCTATTCTCAGAGATAAATCCTCAGCAATGTCATGGAGAAACTTGATAAAAAGGTCTTCTTGGGGCCCTGGCAGGGTTGCAAGGGTCTCTGAATAACTAGCAGGCGGGGAACAATAACCTCCTTCCCTACTCCCACCCCATCCCTCAGACCCAGAGACCTCCGCTTCCCAAAGCCCCATCTGAGACTGGAGAGGTCCAGAGAAGGACAAGAAAATATCCAGAGACTTCAAGTGGGAGAAAAGGCAATTTCAGAACATGCAGGGAAGGAGATTGTTTGACCTGAAAAGAAACTCTGAGAAAGGTAACCAAAAGAGGGGAGAAAGTCTAAATCAGTTGGCCATAAAGTAGGGGAGCGGGGGACACAGATGAGATCACGATGTTCAAGTATTAAAATGACACCAAGGTGGCACATTTGCTTCGTCTCTGGAAGCCACTTCACTAGCTTCCATTTTAGGCAGAGAGATTAAAAAGAAAGGCGGGATGTGGCTATGTGTTTTGGAATTAAAACAGCATCTGAGGTATTATTAGCTGGACCGAGATGTGCAGAGGCTATCCATCTTTCTGCCTGGGGGAATAATTGATTACCAAAGGGGCTCAGACAGGCTGCTTCTCCCTCCCTGAGGTCTGGTCCTGAGTTCAGCACAATTAGCTAAGTGCTTCTGGGCTGGAGCAGGCTGGGAGCTTCACTGGCTCCCCCTTACACACTAAACGCTCAAAGACAGAGAACTCTGCTTTCTACCTGTCCCCAAAGAAGGACCAACACCATCTGCTAACGTTTCTCATGAGTAGAAGCCACTGATGGGTGGGAATGCCTCCTCTTAGACTTTGGGAGACTGGGAAAACCTATAAACCCGTTCCCTGAACAGTGTCTTTATGGGCATAAAATAAACACTCATGATTACAAAAGAAACCAATTATATTGAAATACAGTTACCAAAATATTTTTTTGTAAAAAACAAATTGGTGGTAACAGTCATAGTTATGCATCTTTATTAAACATTAAGTAAGAAGATCTAGTGGTGGGTGCAATAACTTAGGGTTAAGGAAAAGTAAGGACTATTTCAAGATGTCTACAACAATAGCTGTGTGATATGAAAATATCTGTAATAACTGCTGCAACTGTTCATTCTATCGTGGGTTTCTGGCCTACATTAATCACTAAAGGAGGTGCTTAGTTTCATTTAGATGTTAGTGAAAATAAATAATTTTTTTAACCCAAGTTTAACCCAAGTTAGATCCCTGAATTCTCTCCATGAGTCTTAGGTTAAGAATTTCTGCTCTAATTGGTCATTTAAAATAGTAATAATTGGTCATTTAAAGTGATCCTTTCCAGTCAGAATGAGTGCTAAATAAAAGCGTGTATTTGTCTGTATTATTATTATTACTATTATTGCTTTTTTTTTTAATTGGGTCTCACTCTGTCTCCCAGGTTGGAATGCAGTGGCACTATCATGGGTCATCACAGTCTCAACCTCCTGGGCTCAGGCAGTCCTTCCTCCTCGGCCTCCCTAGGAACTGGGCCTACAGGAACACATCACCACACCTGGTTAAATTTTTTATCTTTTTGTAGAGACAAGGTCTTGCTATACTGCCCAGGCTGATCTTGAACTCCTGGGTTCAAGCAATCCTCCTGTCCTAGCCTCCCAAAGTGCTGGTATTACAAGTACGAGCCACCATGCCCGGCTTTTAATGTGCAGGGTAAAAATCCCTCAGACTGCTGAACTTGAAGAGCCTGAAGTCTGGAAAGAAGGGGAAGCTTCATGTATAGACAATAACTCCTTTCAACTCCACGTCGATCCAAGTTAACTGTTGCTCGTCTCCTCCGCTATTGTCACACAGGCCTCCAACCACTTCACCTCCCTCTCTTCTTTTCCCAAACCCTTCCTTGAAGGTTTGGAGTAGACAGCTATTGAGTCCCTGGAGCTCACCAACTGGACCGTGGACAACCCAGGACTTTGAGATGGCTTTTCTCGGTGACATGATCAGTTTTGTATTCTAGGACAGTCACTTCGCCTTCAAGACCAAGAAGATGACTCCAGTCCAACTGCTGTGCTCCATCCTATGGCCACCATCCTTTTCCAAGTCACCACCCACTCTTGCCCAGATTTTTGCAGTAAGTACTTAACTCATCTCATCTCCTCCTTCCCTGCTAGCCAAATCTGGTTTGCACCTGCTTTTGCATGGCCTGTGAACTGAAATAACTTGTGACAATTTGTTTTCCCTCTTGTTATATAAATAACTACATTATAAGCGCCTCGATTTTGTCTCTTGGCTCAAAAACCCTAAAATATTTACTGACACTTTATAGAAAATGTCTGCTAACCTCTTCCGTCGTGTATCAGTCACGTCCAGTCAGAAAACCAGGAACCAGTCTAGGCCATTCAAAGGAACTCAGAGAATTGGTTATCTGAGAGTTATAAGAGCCAAAGAGACAAGTAGAACACAATGAGGCAACACAGAGATGAACAGCAGGTAGCTATTTACCACCTGCCATTGAAGACAAAGAGAGAAAGTGGCGTGACCAATCAGGGTCAAGGAGCCAGAGGCAGCCAACAGAGCTGATAGGGATACAGTTATGCAAGAGACCCCACCCAAGATGGAGGAGGAAGGTCAGGGAGCAAATCCTAGGTCCTCACTTTCTCTCACCCCAAGTGTCATACCAGTACGTCTTATCAGTCGATGCCACCCGGAAGGTTGTTGGCAAGGGGGCCTGGACAATGTAGTTCTCTGAAATACAGGACATAGCCAGAGAAGGAAAGGGCAGGATGTGGATATTAGCGCCAACAGGTAAATGGGCAGCTCATCCAAAAAGTGAGGATGACTCCTGCCTTTCAAATTTGCTCTAAGAGCCATAAATGTTTGTATTAACTAATTTATTCCGTATTCCGTAATTGAAGTATTAACTAATTTATTCCGTATCCTGCCTGGAATAAAGCAGTTAATATTATCATCATCATTACCACTGTTAACTTCTACCCTGCACTTGGGTTCCCTGTATTGAGTTGTCCAACATGAGCATGAAGGCATGGCAGAAGATGGGACTGACTTGCCCAGATGTTATGAGAAATGGGTTCAACTTGGTTCACATCCATGACTCCCAAACACACCGTGGGGCTGGGCCCAAGAATTTGTACCAACCTCTTTCTCCCATTCAATGAAATCATTTTACATCCCTTATTACATTCCAGAGGGAGGGTGAGTTTAGGAGTTCGTGGGTGCAAAATGCACTCAGGAGATGCTTTGTGTTCATAGGAATTTTTTTCTTTTTCCTAGAGTGTGTATGTGTGTTGTCAGGAGAAACACACTTCTGTCTGGTCATGCCCACTTTTTCCCTCTCTGGACCCGTCTGCTGTACCACAGTAGACCACAAGCATCACAGTAGTTTAACGAGCTACCTCTTTTAAATGCCGGTCAATGAAATCAGTGGTGGGTGTGAAAAGATGTAGAATGGAGCCAGTAGGGAAAGCTCTTGCCACCCCAAATGTCATACACAGGGCTGAAAAGATGCACACACACTTGGATGGCCATCCAGAAAGAACTTTCGGAACCAGCTGTTCATAGCTACACTTCTGGTCACCAGAGCACTAAAAGTTCAAGCCCAGGAGATGTAAGGAGTTCTCTTTCCAGGTTTATGAAGAAATACTTGCTTTCTTACGTTAGCCACCCCTAGGCGTTTTTCACCTCATTCTGTCTCACTCTACTTATTCGTCAGGGTTCAGGTATGGCATGAGTGATGGCAATGAACGAATGCATGATTTGGTCTTGCAATTGGCCTCCTTCTGATTCTGTTCCTCCTATACCCATTTCTGGGTTAAACTTTCAAATATTAAAATCAGAGCTATCTAAATCAAATCGAAGACTTCATCTGAGAGTAATATCAATGCTTTCTATCCAGTTCTCAGATTGGCTTCCAGAACAGCCTTTGACTGGAATCTTCAAAGGCAAATTGGGCTTAGGATAGGCTTCTGGTTCTGCTGAAGGTAGAAAGAACAATGGTTTTATCGTAAACTGGTGTTACCAAACTCTAATTATCCTCACAAAGTCTTAAAAAACTTTGTTTTGTTATCTCCAAATGCCACCTTTATATACTTGCTTACTTAAAGATTGACCCACGTTTTAAACCTCAGTGCATTTTTAGAGGAAATTTTTTGTTAGTTTCATAAATGGAAAAGTGGTATCACTTGCCACAATAGAAGGAAGCCATGAAAGCAAAATGATGTGATTATATGGTCCTGGGATGTTACTGGTAGGCCCTGCATCAGAGGCCCTCTCTCTCTACATTACAAAGGAGAGAGTTAGCAAATGCCAAGAGAGCTATTAAAGATAGACCAGCACAAAAATGAAATCCTTTGCTTGAAGTAATCAGAAGGATTAAGAGATAAGTGAAAAGGAAGCCATTTCTTTCTCAGTATAACTCAGTGACATTCATGACTGTGTCCCTACACTGTCTAAATAATTTGCATAGTGTGGATATAGGAACAGCTACATAATTTGCAGAACCCACTGCAAAATGAAAATGCGGGACCTTATTTAAAAATTATTAATAGTTTCAAGATGTTGACAGCAGGGCGAGAAACCAAACACAGGGCCCTCCTAAGTGCAACCATGGGGCCAGGACCAGCCTTGATGGTGCATATTTGCATATTTGTATATTACAGAGTATGCAAACTTCCAAGGGAATGAGAGCATGTGAACACCCTATAGGAAACAGGAAGTCTGGAAGTCTCAAAGGGAAGTCCACAGGGCCATCATTGCTTCCTCAGGAAACAAAGCCAAAGTATAGGATGGTTAATTCCACGTGATACTGATGAGAACAACCATACGTGAGTCAGATCAGAGGCAACAGTGAGGAATGTGGCTGGAGCCATTTGCCTGGAGCTGCTTGTGATTTGCTTTTAGAAAACCAGCTTCTCTTTTTTAAATAGCGAAGGTTAGAGTTGAGAAAGATAAAGGAGAGAGCAGTAGCATGACCTGATATATCTGGCAGCTTCCTAGCAAGAAATACCCAGCATGCTTAAAGATACAATGGCAGAGAATCTACAGAAAGGACAAAACACAAAACACGGAGAGGTGTAGGCAGGGTTACAAGCACCAGAAGGTCAATGGTACACCAGGACTAACAATAGTAGGAAGCTATTGCCAACCCTAGGGGGCAGTGGTAATTGGAACTAGAAAGACTGAAGTTGTGGGTATTCCCTATAGCCAACAGGAGTCAAGGCCATAGGGAAAGAACACTGTCCCTGCCCAGTAGGAAAAGGGCAGAAAGGAAAAAATGCATCAGCTTCTTTCTTTTCCCAGGACTTCCCATTGGCAGAACCCAGTCTGGAACTGGCAAAAGACACTGGGTGATATGGTCCCAGAAGTCAGCCTCCTAGGGCTCAGAGCAGGGAGGACAAGAAGGGAAATGGGTCTGGAGGGCAAATGGAAATTGATCTGCACTTCTGGCAATATGTATTTGTGGGAGTATGGGAGAGTGAGTGAGCCTGTGTGTGCGTTTGGGAGAGTGGCCCATGAAGGAAAGATGGTACCCAGCTTCTTGGCTAGGACAAACTAAAAGGTGACTCTATTCACTGAGCTAGGGAATTCAGAGAAGGGATAGTTTGCAGGAGGGTCTAATGCCTTCTGTTTTGGTCACGCCAAGTTGGAAGGCATAAGGGACCTTTAGGAGGCAGAGTAACAAGGACAGGCACTATAGTTGTGGAGGTCAAGGATCTGTACAAGGTTGGTGAAGTCAACAGGAAGAAAAGACAGCCAAGAATAAAGATTTAGCAACACCAACATTGAATGCACCGAAGGA
Organism: Carlito syrichta; assembly: GCF_000164805.1. NCBI lineage: Eukaryota > Metazoa > Chordata > Mammalia > Primates > Tarsiidae > Carlito > Carlito syrichta. The sequence goes on from NW_007248766.1 coordinate 115,923, forward strand.
CACAAAAGAGTGGCTGGATGAGTGAGAAGAGAGCCATGACACTTTTGTTTTGAGAGTTGGGGTGAGGTAGGAGCAGGGTGGAAACACATGGCCAGGACCGACTCTGGAGGGAGTGAGCCTCTGGACACTGTCCAAGAAGCCATCAGGTAGAATCCTGCATTGCGCAGGTGTCTGAATGGGACGACCTCTTAGCCGTGATCCATCCATGTGTTTCACAGTGTTCAGAGATGATGTAAGCAGCAGTTCTCAGCTACGCCCCCACCAAAGTCCCCAGTCTTCCCCAAAGATGGAAGACAATGCCTCAAACGCCACAATTCCCAACTCAGAGAAACTGGTTTCCATCTCTCCTGCCACCAACCTCTCAGCTACTTCAGAAGCCAGCATGGAGGGATTAGCAAGAAGGCGTATTGCTAGAGGGGGTGGCAGCCCCAGAAAAAACCAGAGGAAATGCATCTCCCTTGGCATCTCTGTGGCAAATCAGGACCAACACTCCAGCCACAAGCTCCAGCCAGTGTGCGCCGCTTGTCTGCTACTCAGGGGGCAGAGAGCGAAGAAGCCAACTTCCCTGCCAGCCCTGAGGAGATGCCAAAGTTCTTCCGAGGATGACAGCCCTCTGCCATCTGCTGGTCCATGCTGCTGCCCCTCCCCACCACCCTTCCACAACCCTCTCTAGCTACACAATCGTATTCTGTGATTCCTTCTCTCCAAGACATGTTGTTTCATCCTTTCCTGACTTGATGCTGAGAGTGTGGTCACACAAGGAACTAAAGGAAAAGAAGGTCAGAGAGGGTGTCCATGACTGCCCACCCCTCTCACCCTCACACTCACAGTTGGGACCCGACAGCCCCACACCCAGGTATCACAGAGAGACCTCTCTCCTGCTCCCCCGCATGCTCACCGTGTCTTTTTCAGGGAAAGCCATGATGGACCGACAATCCCACCTCCAAAAAGCCTTAAGGGCCTCCTAGAAAGAGGATCTGACTTTCATCAAAACCAGTGGGTAACACTCCCCCTTCCACAGTTCCCCACTGTCTCTCCAGAAAAGACACTCAGGAGATGAGCAGGTGAGGCGAGTCCTTCTCCACCGCTTCTCAGTGCCTTCTCTCTCTGCCCTGACAGTATCACTTGCCAGTGAACATACTTTCAGTTAATGTCTGTGGGATGCTGGAGACAGTTTCCTGGTCCATTGAGGTAGCCAAACTCCAGCACTTCTGAAAGTTCTTCAGACTCTAAGATGACTCTCTAATCATCTTGCCTGAGTGTAATGGCATAATATCAGGTGGTTCGAGGAAAAATGACTCTTAACTCCATCTTTAAGAAGCTTATAGTCTTGGGGGAGAGACAGGAAAGTGTGCAGTCACTCTGCTAGAAGGAATATAAGAATGTATAAAAAGAATGCAGGGCGGCCAGGCTTGGTGGCTCATCCCATAATCCCAGCACTTTGGGAGGCCAAGGCGAGTGGATTGCCCGAGCCCACGGTTTTGAGACTCGAGACCCACCTGGGCAACTTGATGAGACTTTGTCTCTACAATAAATCAAAAAATTAGCCGGGCGTGGTAGTGCCCAGCTACTTGAAAGACTGAGGCGGAAGGATCTCCAGAGCCCAGCAGGTTGAGACTGCGGTGGCCAGGAGTGTGCCACTACACTCCAATCTGGGCGACAGAGTGAGACTCTGACTCAGAAAAATAAAAATAGAATACAAACTGGGCTCGGTGGCTCAGCCTGTAATCCTGCGCTTTGGGAGACTGAGGTGAGTGGATT